>NW_018408892.1:1031786-1087362 GCF_002113885.1 Mizuhopecten yessoensis | reverse complement strand
CCTTTTTCTTCCGTCTGAGCGATACAGACAGAATCTAGACTCGTCGGTGAACATCACACGCCTCTATCGACGCATCCCAAACCTATTCGGGCCATGTCTGCGCATCCAGTCAAGACGCACTTGCCGCCTCCGTGGTGTCAGAGGTGGCCCGACATAAGGTCGGCGCGCAATGATTCTCTCGACAGGCAAGCGGTTCCTGGCAGTTTGAGGACTAATGGGTCTGCCATGAGTACCTAAGGTATGCGACGCAGTCTCTACAGCAGTCTTGAATCTTTTGCGCAAGTGCGACAATCGAATCGCCCTGTCTTGTCGTGCGGTCGTTACACGCGGACGACCCGACCGCTCCTGGGACGATCGGAAACTAACCCAGTAGCAAATGGTGTCCAGTTTTAGCTTTATGTTGTTGAAGGACACTTTCTCGGATTAAGTCCTAACTTGGTCAATTTTTAATATTTTTTTAAACTTTCAACGTTGCCAGTTGCCAGAGAACGTTCCATTTCTAACCCTCTATATAATTAATCTCTATCCCTTTCGATGACAGCTTAATTATAAATTTCTGGAGGGTGGCCTTTTTCAGCATAACTTTCCGTGAAATTTCGTTAAAAAATATTGAACAATGACAATTGTATATAAGTTTCCTCAAGAAGCTAGAATAATGTCTTGATTCTGGGAGATCTAGTCCTCTCCACCATATATACGGTCAGTTCATTTTTTCCAACTAAATTTCAACTACTTTTAAATGTTCAGGGGGTTAGAGGGGGTTAAAAACTAAGTTCAGTTATGTTAACACTTACCCTCAAAAATATTGTGCTAATCCTAACCCTCAAAACAATACAAAAATATATGTATTCCTCTTTTAGAAAAATATGGTTAGATTTATGGCCTTTTTTAGCATAATCAACTTAGAAATTACAAATTGTAAAAAAAGTTGAACTTTTAACCAGGGCTTATATATTCAGTTCGAAACAACTATTATTGTTGCGAGTTTTAAAACAGACAAAAAGAAAATCACACAAAAATATCATCGATATATATCAATTACGTAATTTTTCAACATGAGTTAACCCTGGGGTTTATTATGCTGAAGAAGGCCAGAAATATGGCTTTTTTCAACATAATTAACCCTGGGGTTAGATTATGTTGTTAAAGGCCACACTGGCTTATAACAACATAAGCAAACCCTGGGGTTTAGTTATGCTGAAAAAGGCCAGAAAAAGAGGCCCACTTCTTGACCGTGAGTACAGAAAAAATACAATTTGCAATAACTTTGTCAAAAATTGGAATATTCAAAATCCGAATTCACCATGAGTAATGGTATGAAAAATATTCATTATATTATAGAGCTGAATCTGTATTTTCACTTGGAAATATGACAACAAGACAACTTGAAAAAGTGGCCTTTTTCAGCATAACGATTTTTCTAAAGTCTATAAAAACTTTAAAAAACAATATTTTAGAATGAAATGAATTTCAAACGTGTTTTTGAACATATAACTTCCTAAAATAGTGAAATTCCCAGTTAAAAACGTTAAGGAAAAAAAGTTAGTTTTTCTCAATAATTCCAAAAACCCCAAACTTCAAACAGATTTTTTCTTTTGCATACCATTAGAGACAGATATAAGGCAACTTTCTGTAAAAAAATTCGTTAAAAAATATTAAACAATGACCATTATATTAGTTTCAAAATAATTTATTTCCCTAACCCTAACCAAAACCCTGAGGTTTAGTTATGCTGAAGGAGGCCAGAAATATGGCTTTTTTCAGCATAAGTAAACCCTGGGGTTAGTTATGCTGAAGGAGGCCATAAATATGGCTTTTAACAACATAAGTAAACCCTGGGGTTTGATTATGCTGAAAAAAGGCCACACTGGCCTCTATCAGCATAAACAAACCCTGGGGTTAGTTATGCTGAAGGAGGCCAGCAAAATGGCCGTTATCAGCGTAAGCAAACCCTGTCGTTTAGTTATGCTGAAGCAGGTCATAAATATGGCCTTTATCAACATAAGCAAACCCTGGGGTTTGATTTTGCTGAAAAAAGGCCAAACTGGCCTCTATCAACAAAAGCAAATCCTTGGGTTAGTTGTGCTGAAGGAGGCCAGAAATATGGCTTTTTCAGCATAAGTAAACCCTGGGGTTATTTATGCTGAAGGAGGCCATAAATATGGCTTTTAACAACATAAGTAAACCCAGGGGTTTGATTATGTTGTTTAAAGCCACATTGGCCTCTGTCAGCATAAGTAAGCCCTAAGGTCGCTTATGGTCATTATCAAAGATGGCCTTTTTCAGCATAATCTAACCCTGGGGTTAGTTATGCTGAAAAGGGCCATTCTTATGCTGATAAGGTACACTTTCTAACCCTGACATTATGGTTGATACAGAAAAAAACAATTTGCAATAAATTTGTCAAAAATTGGAATATTTAAAATCCGAGTTGACCATAAAAAATCGTATGAAAATACTCATTATATTATGGAGTTTAATCCGTGTTTTCACTTGAAAATATGACATAAAGTTAACTTGAAAAAGTGGCCTTTTTCAGCATAACGATTTTTCTAAAGTCCATAAAAACTTAAAAAAAACAATTTTTCAGAATGAAATGAATTCCAAACGCACATAAAACTTCCTAAAAAAGTGAAATTCCGAGAAAAAACTTGAGGGAAAAAAGTTATTTTTTCTCAATTTTGCCTAAACCCCCAAACTTCAAACAGTGATTAAACGACAAAAAAAAACGAGTTAACATGTCTAGTTTGTGTCAAAATTATCTTCATGAAAACGAACAACAGGTTTGAATAAAAGTTTTTAAATATTGGCACTTTTGGATTTTTTCTGAATGAATTACCACTTGCTGATGAAAAGGTCGATTTTTGCACAACAGCTCGAGACATAAAATGATCAGGTTAAAGGTGCAGGAACAATTTCTCCTTTCGAAACATAACCAATACAATAGTTCATATTATTTATTACAGAGGTCTTGTGTTATCAGCTATAAACTTACCTTTTATAGAACCTGACTGTGTCACACTTATTATACTAGGGAGGGTTTCTTTAATCTTTTTTCTATTGCAGCCGAAGCTATTTCATAGTCTATATTCAAAAGTGACATTGGCTCCATTTTTTAAATAACGTTTATCTTTGTTTTCTTTTGGAATACAGGTAATTATACCCTGATTCTGAAATTCTTGAAGTTTCCCTGTTCTGTTTGCATAATTTATTGATGACTAAAAATGATCCCAAGTCTTTCAAATCCCTTTTTAGCCATTTTTAAGCCGCTCTTGGCGAGAGCCGAGCGGCTTATTAATTCTGTCCAGAATACTTAATACTTAAAACGACTTCTTCTGAAGAAGTGAAAGGTATAGAATCTTAATATTTAGCTAGTTTCTTTTCTAGTTAGAGTCCGACTAAGTTTGTGAAAAAAAATACCTTGAACTATACTATCAAGGTCACAGGGAACAAATATGTCAAACAACTTAAACCACTTCTCCTGAATAATTGAAAGGTATATAATTATTATATGGCTGGTAGTATCCAGGCATAAAGCCTGACAGACGTTGCAAATGAAATTGACCTTGACCTTCTTTCAAGGACACAGAGGTCAAATATGTTAAACACTTAAAACGACTTTTCTGAAGAACTGAAAAGGAATAGAACCTTAATATTTGTCTGATAGCTTCTAGGAATGAAGCATTACCTTGACTTACTTTCGAGGTCCCAAGGGTCATATATGTCAAATGTATCAAACGACTTCTTCTGAATGATCGAAATGCTTTTCTTTTTCTGTTTCCTGAAGTTTTACTTGATGCTAGAAAAATCATAATTGGATAATAGAGTTATTAATATAGAGTTGGAATCTGAAAGTCTAATACATATTGTAGTTGCAATGTTGTGAAAAGGTTAACCTCTGCTTCAAGTATTTCTTCCTACTTATCTAATATATCCCAATCGTCTGTTATTAGTTCTGTTATAAAAGTATTAAACAAGGTCATTCATTTGAACGAACTTGGTAGCCCTTCATCACAGCATGATACAGGCGCAATATCAGTACCCTGGGCCTTTTGGTTATTGAGAAGAAGTCAAATGTACCAAACGACTTCTTCTGAATGATCGAAATGCATAGAATCATTATTTGGCTGGTTGTTTCTTCAAATGAAAATTACCTCAACCTACTTTTAAGGTGACAGGGGCCAAAGCTATCAAACACTTAAAATCATTTCTTCTGAATAATCTAAAGGCATATAATTATAATATTTTGCTGGTAACTGTCACAGATGGAGCCCGACAAAGTTTGCTATTGACAATTACCTCAACCCTCCTTTCAGGATCACAGGGGCCAAAGCTATCAAACACTTAAAATCATTTCTTCTGAATAATCTAAAGGCATATAATTATAATATTTTGCTGGTAACTGTCACAGATGGAGCCCGACAAAGTTTGCTATTGACAATTACCTCAACCTTCCTTTCAGGATCACAGGGGCCAAAGCTATCAAACACTTAAAATCATTTCTTTTGAATAATCTAAAGGCATATAATTATAATATTTTGCTGGTAACTGTCACAGATGGAGCCCGACAAAGTTTGCTATTGACAATTACCTCAACCCTCCTTTCAATATCACAGGGGTCAAATATAGCAAAAACTGCAAACAACTTCTTTTGAAGAAGTGAAAGGCATAAAGGCGTGGTATTTAACAAGTAGCTTCCTTAAAGGGAGCCCAACAAAGTTTGCGAATGATTCAATGTGGTAGAAGCCATGCCTCGATCCTAATGGGGACCCAATAAGTTAAGATGTTACTGAGAGACAGAGCTAATATTTGGAAATATTTATAGAACAGTTTATGTATTTAATATCTTGCTATGACTGCTTACTATCCAGGTGAGCGATACAGGCCCTCTGGGCCTTTTGTTCACATATTGGTTTGATCAACTTGAAAAATGAAAAACAAAATCTTGATATCGTCTGACTAGTTATATAATTATTGCATCTAATAGTGGGAATTGTTCACATCAAAGTCACTTTGAATAATAATTAGTTAACAGATAGTAGCTTAGGAATCTAAAAAAATAAATCATGATTTCACGTATTGGGTATATAGGATTTGCAGGTGCAACCCAATTCGTGAAAAGTGAAAATAAATCTTTGTATATCTTGGCTAATTAGTGTATCTTATTAGTGGATATTGTTCACATTAGAGCTTCTTTGAATAATAAGTAATTAACAGAGAGTAACTTAGGAATTTAGAAAGAAAAAAATCATGTTTTCACATATTGGTTTGATAGGATTTGTCCTATCATGTGCAACCCAATTCGGGAAAAGTGAAAAAAATATCTAAATATTTTTTATGCTAATCATTAGATTTAATTATTTAAGATGGTCCACATTAGAGTAAGTTTGAATAATAAGCAATTTAAACACAGTAATTAATGAATTCAATATAGTTTTTTCTGTTTTCATATATTGGGTTGTTTTCACATATTGGCACGCTACAGTTAGTGCGTCTATCGCAAGCTAGAATCATAAGTATCATAGTAATAATAATAATTGGAGGTTCTTATATACCGCTTTTTCACAACCTAGTTCGTAGGTCGTCTCAAAGCGGTTCACAAATTATTATCCGTGGTTAATTATAGGTCGTTTGCAACCAGCCAACATTTTTCTCAACTCCTGGGGAGCATGCAGCCGGTGCTGCCATTTCGGCGCTCACAGCTCGCATTGAACAATTCTAGCATTTACCAACCACGTACTCATCTACAGCTGAGTAGCTGGAACAAGCGGAGTAAATTTTCTTGCTCAAAGATACAACACAGTGCCGTGCCGTGGCTCGAACCCGCAACCATTCGGTCACGAGCCCGGCGTCCTACCACTACACTACTGTGCCTAACACGGTGGTCTATATTCATAATATATAAATCTAGCGAGATCTTTCTGTTCATAGTCGGATTTGAATGAAAAGAAACACGTTAAGCTAGAGTATGCACTCAAAAGGGTACTGCAGGTAAGAAGAATTACAAACGGTAAAACGTACGATATCGGTGTTAAACGTCACTCGTCACATCTTGGCAGATTCCGTACCTACATCGAGGGTACTGGAATCAACCGAGGTTAGCCGAATGGATTAAACGTAAGATACATTACTCATATAACGATGATTGAGATGTTGTTAATGCCAATGCCTGTATTCCAAAGAAGTTAGATGAATAAAACTAAAAAAAATCAAATGGTCTGATCATAACATTAGAGAAAAACAACTAGTCGCCCTTATCTTGTTAACTGCAAACTTTAGATTGTTATACTTTCATCATGCTAGAGCTAGTGCTGATCAAATAAACTCATGTTATGCCATACTCGATGCTCACTTTCTCGCTCTGCACCCCTGGAATATGTCATAGCAAAATCGAAGGCTCAGTGTGCATAACATTGTGAATTAGACGAGAAGACTTGTCTGATTCTTTGATGTACATCAAAAGAATGTATGTTCGAGTAACAGTAAAATTGACTGGCTTTGAAGTTGAGTGTCACTCCTCTCTAATCTTCAAAGAATAGGGATCAGCCTAGCGATTGGTCAGGTTGTTCTAAAACAGATAGCTATATGCCTTCAATTCTGCTATGGCATCTTCCAGGGGTGCAGAGAGTGAATGTGAGCGTAGCCCCTTGAGTATCGAGGATGATGAATTTGATCCATATTTCGCACTTCAGGTGATACGGTTAGACAGTAGTCGTTCAATCCATCTATGAGGGAAAATGTTGTCGTTAGTATCTGTATTACCATAAATGTTAAATGGGCAAAACCTGAAATAAAAGTTCAACTCAAAATGTATGTCATTCATCATTATGTAGCATTGAAAACATATCAATATTTGTTACATTAACTGCTTTATATAATTGGTTTAAATGATTATTATAGGAATATAGCTATATGAATTGTATCGCTCTGTAAGATTCACAAGTATGCTTCATTAGAAATTGGGCATGTAATCCTGACTTGTCTATCGAACGGTAATAAAGACAATTGCCTGATAAAGATCGCTGCTGATTTATCTTTGTTTTCTTGTATTTTACAGATGAACACCTACCTTGTCGCCTCGTTCGCCATTGGAACTGTGCTGGCTCTTCAAATATTCTTTCTATATCGATACACACTTGATCAAAACATTTCATCATGTCCCCAATTTGCTGAAAAATGTCCAACACCGGAGACATTGGATATTTCCTCAGTTCCTGTTGATGTATCTAAAATCCCTAGGCAAATATTTGATGTAGCTATGTATCTAAAAAGGGCCAGATTACATGCGAGAGGCTATAAAACACGAACAGCACTGAAATATGCATGTGAGCATATGGATGCAATACTGAAGGGATTCAAAACCTCTTTTGAAGAAGTCACACGACGGAAAGTAGACAAGCCAAGCAGTATTTGTCCGGAGTACTACGTTGATAAAATGAACGGTTATCAGATCAGGAATTGTTCCTTTTCTAAACCTCTCGAGGAAATTGTCACAATTGTTCGTCTTGATTACGGTTCATCAGCTGATACAAAAATTACCAGAGATACGTACGGCGAAAATATCCCGGTCGTAGTTGGTGACTACGGTGGGAAAGTTAAGGAGCAGAGAAATATACGTGTAAAGCACATGGAATCTACAACCACTGAGGGGAATGCTTTAAACATATTAATACAGGAAGTGAAAACCCAATACACTTTAATTGTTAGAAATGTAACGGAACTTGATTCGAATTCCCGGATCGAGAGACTTGTGCGAGAGATAGAGATTCTGAAGGTTAACGCAGTCGGCGGGGCTATCAGAAACTCTGATAACTATTGGCATTTAGGTTGCCATCAGAGGGTGTTCCGAAACTACACATTAGTATACGAGGAGGGGTACGACGAGTCGATGCACGATTGTGTTTTTTGCGATCACGTTGATGGACCATTTCTTATGAGAACAGATAAGCTAAAGCAGGTAAAGTTTGACGGTAACTTGACTCCTATGGGACTGTACGAAGATTTTTTCATGAGGCTGAATTCTGACGTTGCGCTCTGTCCTGACGCCTTGTTCGATATGGATTTCCCACGCCGTAGTGATTTAACCGTAGAGTGGGAGAAGTTTGGAAGAAAACGAAATCTTTATAAATTAAAGTTTTCTTTTGGACTGGTTATACATTTTGGATGTAATTATGACTATCCATGTAAAAGGCGAAAAGGATATATCAGGTCACCGTGCTGTATTCAGGAATTGGCAGATGCAAACAATGAATTTATGGAAATGTGTGAAAAGGTGGGTGCATCGTGCCAATTGAATGCGGGAACAAATCTAGGAGCTGTGAAGATGTATAAAGTGATTCCTTGGGAGGCAGACGGAGATCTCAATTTTCATTGTAATGACTTCACAAAATTGAGAAAGGCTGGATTAAACCTGAGTTCGAAAGGCATAAGAGTGGGAGTGGAACATATCAGTCCATGCACTCCAAAAGCAACTCCCGCACAATTAGGCGCACACACCAGACATTGGCATGTTGACATCTGGTCACGTGATACAGTTGAATCCTTCACAGTGAGATCTGAACATCGTAATTTGACAAAGATTCTACATAGTGGACGCATAGTATCGACAATGAGAAACCCGGCTTTATTTGCACGTACTATGTACCCCGAACTCTTTCTGCACCAACAGCATTATAGTGAAGGTGGGAAAATAACCGTTTATAAATTTGCAAAGTGCCCTACTGTTGATAGTCATGATTGCATAGACCATTACTACGAAGACGGAAATATCCAATTGAACGACCCAGTGGCATAATAAATAGGGCGGAGCGAGTGTTGTTTATATGGAAACAAAAGTTGTAATGGTGAACCTAGTGCATCGCACCATCCTTAAATTGATGACGTTATCCTAATGTTGCAAAAAGATGATGTCGTTTTCAGAATAATTACGCATGCTAGCTGTTTTTCCCTTGTTAGGTGAAGACTTATAAAATCGTTCGCCCCCTTGGGGTTGAGATAGAAGCAAGTGAGAGTATAACCTAACACTAGCGCGCAAGCGCAGACCGGCCAGAGTAGGCCCTCGATGACTTCACGGTCCAGTGAACAAACACAAAAGCGACGATAAGTGTTCGCCAATGGACTCTGAGTTGCAAATCCCTCCACTACACATCCCTGTTCCAGTTAACAGACAAATATTTTGTCTGAAACTAGTTGAAATTTTGCAATTTTCATTTCCATCAAGTATTACAAGTTGCAATATCTTAACTAATACATCAAACAAAATCGAAATTTTACAAAAAACACAATTTTCCAAATTTCTCCTTTGAAAGTTACATGTTATCTTCTATGACTTTGTATTACTAAGAAACAGTCAATACTACAAATGTACACTCATTGAGAAAAAAGAATTTTGGTAAAATATTCATTTTCTCAAATTTCATCATTTTCCCCATACCTAAGGTGGAAGGAAAATGGTCAAATTCCCCTAGAAACAGAACAATCTGATATATCTTCAAACTTTACCCTTATTCCAATTAACGGAAAAATATTTAGTCTGAAACTCGTTGAAATCTCGCAATTTTCATTTTTATCAAGTATTACAAGTTGCAATATCTTAACTAATGCCGAAAAAATAATCGAAATTTTACAAAGACCACAATTTTCAAATATCTCCTCTGAAAGTTACATGGTTATCTTCTCTGACGTTGTTTAACTTTAAAACAGTGCAATACTGCAAATTTTTTGGTAAAATGTTTATTTTTCTCAAATTTCATCATTTTCCCCATTCCTAAGGTAGAAAATAGTCAAATTCCCCTAGAAACAAAATATTCTGATATATCTTCAAAATATCACATTTTATAAAAACTGGAAAATGTCAAATTTTTCCTCAGAACATTACTTGGACATATCTTCTTTGACTTTGTATCACTATGAAAGAGTGTAATACTGCAAACTTGAACTTATTGAGAAAAAAGTGTATCATTGATAAATGTTGATTTTTCTTAATTTTCACCTAACCCCATTACTAAGGTCGAAAATTCCCTCAGGAACATTTTTTTTGATACAGGATATCTTCAAACAAAAACTGTTTTTCCTTAGAAAAACACTTGGTTATCTTCTCTGACTTTGTATGACTTTAAAACGGTGCACTGATTGAAACAAAAATTGATTGGATAAAAGTTTTTGTTTTTATTAAATATCAGCGTTTTCAAGATTTCCTAAGGTAGAACATGAAACTGGTCGAGATTCCTACCCTTTACCCATGCATGCATAAAAGACAAACTCAATCATACTTTCTATATTGGTCCAGGGTCCGGCTTTCTGAATCCCTCCCAAGGGACTCCCTCCCTTGATCATAACCTGGAAAGAGTTGAGATCCCTACCTAATAACCATATATGCAATTGCATTGTATGAACAGATGAATAAAGGTATACTTATGTTCATGACTTAATCCAAGGGTCATAACATGCTGATGGAAATGGCTGAAATAACAAAGGCACCAGATTAACTTTGTAACATCCTTGATACCAAAAAGAATGAGAACAAATGTGGGTTACATTAGCAATATTACTTTGAATGTGAAAACTTTGCCTTAATTGTTTAAATATCAAGGTGAACAATACAAGACTCTTGTTTCTTTATGCTTCATGAAAATAATATCGGGAAGTACATAGCTGCTATCCACCTGTTTGTTATTCTATCCTAGGTCAAGGTCACATTGAGGTCAAAGGTCATAATTGATGTCAGACTCATACATTTTGACCATTGAAGATATCATAATAAAATTTAAGGAACATATGTAGGATGGTAAAGCGGTGAATATGGTACTACTTTAGGGTCAACACAGCCGAAGTCATCGTCACATTTAGGTCATAGGTCAAATTCATAATCTGAGCCATGACTTTTGAACCTCTGAAGAAATGTAGGATGATAAGGCGGTGTGTCGCATACTACTCTAGGGTCAGTACATCCTAGGTCATTGTCACATTGATTTCAAAGGTCAAATTCACTGTCTTGGCTAAAAGTTTTGACTAAGGGTAACTCAATGAAATTAAAGGAATAAATGTAGGATTGCAAGATGGTCTGTTGCAAACCACAATTGAGTCTGTACATGGAAGGTTAAGGTCACATTGAGATCTTAGGTCAAATTCATTATCCATGCCATAACTTCTTACCCACTGAAGATTTATCAATGCAATATAAGAGATATACATGTATGTAGGATGGCAGGACAGAGTATTGCAAACACTAATTGGGTCCATATCCCCAATGTCAGAGTTATATTCAGGTCAAAGGTCAAAATCATTGTTGGGGGGTCATAACTTTAGCTTGGTGAAGATAACTCAATTAAACTTAAGGGACTATGTATGATGGCAAGGCAGTGTGTGGCAAACACAATTGGGTCCATAGGCCCAAGTTCCAGTTGAGGTCAACGATCAAATTCATTGTCTTGGCCGTCATTTCTGAATCACGGAAGAGTGTCCGTCCAGAGGTCAGAGGGTCCTGGGTTCAAATCCTTGTCTGGCCATGCATATCTCTTTTTTTCTTCTTATTGGGGTGTTTTTTTCCACCCTTGCTTCATTAAAGCACTGGGTCAATGCTTGACAAGGGGATATCCCAATATGGGTTAATGTAAAATAGTTGTTCTTGGTGGTGAAAACTTAGAAAGAGGAAGGAGGAATGTAGCCGAACTGGACTGGCCGGTCAATCGGCAGTGATCAGTTCGGAGGGTTCCAGGTTCGAACCTGGTCTGGTCATGCACAGATCTGTCACCAGTATATTTGTGTCAATACACATANGGGGGGGGGGGGGGGGGGGGGGGGGTCTCCCTCCAAAAAAGGGAAAGTTTGCAAATATGTATCCAACTTTAAATTATATTGTACTATTAGGAATCTGTTAACCCAAAGGTATATATGTAGTGTACTAGCCACACCTTAAATAGACTAGTATCAGTACGTTTACCCACGTACATAGTAGTTGTGTCGGTAGGAAGTGTGTGGTATTTTACCAGGGTGACAAATTTATATCAAATATCTTTATGATGCAGTATACACAGTACATTTCACTTTTATCACTTGTCATTTATATCCGAGAAAAACATGAAATAACAGAAACATCATATTTAACAAAAAAAATGTTGGTTTATTTTTTGACATCTTCCATATAATGTTATAACACCAAATTAGACCTGGATTCAGAATCAAGGCTTAACTGGCGAGGTTTGGCTAAGAAGATTATTTAAAAAAAATGCTTTACCATTTTTATTTCACAATAAACTTTGTCTATTTATAGTAGTTGTTGCGTATTTGGCGCAAAATGTTGGGCTCACAATTGTCTTTGGGTTCGAAGACTTTGTTAAAGCAGGGAGCAAAACCATCCTTGATATCCAGGGGTTACGTTCACCTACGCTCTCTATACACCCCTGGAATATGTCATAGCAAAATTGAAGGCTCAGTGTGTGTCTCACTCTGTTGATGAGACAAGAAGACTAGTTAGATCCTTTGAGGTATACATACAAAAAAACTTGCGGTCGCGTAACGGTAGAAATTGACTGATTTTGAAGTCGGATGTGCTCTTTTGTAATCTTCAAAGGACAGGTATCAGCCTAGCATGTTGTGTGCTTCTGCTGGACTTTCCCAAATATGTTCCCTTTTTGTGGCCTCTCTAGAACAAGAAGCACAGGTGCATTAATTATTAATAGCTCACCTGGAAATTTATTTTTCATTAAAGGTTGTTGATTACCTCTTACCATACAAGAAATATCAGCTTGGGGATCTCAACAATTTCCATGTTATGACTGAAGGAGGAAGTCCTCAGGGGTTGGGTGGGCTCCATTAAGGACTATCTTGGTATCATGAGTGTTTTTCCTCTGCATGCCCAGCAGCATAAGGATGGGATCTTTACTGATTTCATGTAAAATGTGGGGACTAAATTAAGCCCCTTGTGGCAGGGCAGGACCCTGGAGCCAATCATGTAAGCATGGATGTATTCAGATGGTTACATGGTGGGGGGGTCTTAATTATCTTTACACCCAAACTTCCTCTATTGGCACTCAAATGCTCTGGCCTAGTGACTGATTTGCCTCAGTTTTTTTCAGACCTGAGATATACTACAATTTTGGCAGTCATTCAGGAAGAGTAGGTTTTTGAAGATGAAATGTCTTATTTTCCTCTTTACTGGAAAACATACCATGTATAAATTTTGTATCATGTACATTGTATCTTCTGGAAAATGATTCAATACACTATATATATTAGAGATGATATATACAGGTATCTTATGCAATGAGGCTGTATTATAGAGGATACCACTTTTTCTTTACTATGTTCAGCTATACAACACTCTCCGAATACTCTGTATATCACTCATTTATACTCTGAATACAACTCTCTGTGCTCTGTATACCACTCTTATTATACTATGCAGACCAATTCTTTTATACCCTGTATTACGCTCTTTATATACTATGTTACAAGATCAATCCTTATATACTCTGTATATCACTCTTTATAAGCTGTATACCACTCCTTATATACTGTGTATACCACTCCTTACATACTCTGTATACCACTCTATACATACTGTGCATATCACTCTATATAAACTGTGTATACCACTCTATATATACTGTGTTTACAACTCCTTATATGCTGTGTATGCCACTTTATATGCTGTGTTTACCACTCCTTACATACTCTCTATGCAACTCTTCTCACATACTGTATACCTACTTTATATACTGTGTATACCATTCTATATATACTGTGTGTAACATTCAATATATACATTTATACCACTCCTTATATTCTGTGTACACCACTCTATATGCTGTGTTTACCACATCTTACATATACTGTATACCACTCTTTGTGTACTATATAGACAAATTCTAATACACCCTGTATACCACTCTATGTATACCATGCATATCACTCTTTATATACTCTGTATACCACCCTGTGTACTCTGTACACCTCTTTTTATGTACCTTGTATACCACTCTCTATATACCATTCTTTATATACTCTGTATACCACTCTCTGTATACTATGCATATCACTCTTTATATACTCTGTAAACTATATAACCTTCTCAATATTTCTTTGTAAAGACATCTTGGTTAATTTTATAATAAACAAGAGGCACTGAGTTAGGACCAGTCTCCTGGGAAAATCCTAACAAAAGTTTTTGTTGCTCAGCAATATAAATACTACTACAGACATGTATTACACATGTATATATTAGCACAGATAGGTATTACACATGCTATATACTATCACAGACAGGTATTACACATGCATATACTATCACAGATAGGTATTACACATGTTTATATTATCACAGACAGGTATTACACATGTACTATTAAGTCAGGTATTACACATGTATATATTATCACAGACAGGTATTACACATGTACATATTATCACAGACAGGTATTACACATGTATATACTATCACAGATAGGTATTACACATATAAATACTAACTACAGACATGTATTACACATGTATATATTATCACAGACAGGTATTATACTATCACAGATAGGTATTACACATGTATTTACTATCACGGACAGGTATTACACATGTATTTACTATCACAGACAGCTGATATAACACATGAAATTACTTACTACAGAAAGGTTCCTAAATATATTGCTATTGTTGTTTTTGAGGGGAGGTTGAATGGAAAATAGTTTTATTTATTTATTTATTTTCTCATTATATAAATATCTGTTTTACCATGATATCTTATATTTGAATGGTAATAAAGTGCATGTGGTTACCATGTATTCCGTCTTTGCGTATTGCAGAGTTATCTTCTCTTCGGAGCAGGTATTGATTGTTACGTCATTGGTTTGTGCGAGAAAATTGCGTCTTTTTCTCAAAAAATGATGACGTTACTCTCACAAATAAGTGACGTAACAATCAATCCCTGCTCCCAAGAGAAGATAACTCTGCAATACGCAAAGACGGAATTTGGTTAATGTGTGAAATGCCTTTTAGGTCACAAAATACAATTGTATCCCTACAAAATATATATCTAGTGATCAATATCTCAAAGACTTTAAAGAACATGCACCTGATGATGAAATATCACTTATCTGTATGTATGTATTAAATAATGAAACATTGCTTCTTGTCTGTGATAGTAAAAGTAAATACAAGTTTATAACCAGTTTGAAACAATGAATTAATGTTCCTTATTACATGACAATATATTGATAGAACATAGAATTACAAATACATAAGTATGTTCCTTAATGTCTGTGAAAGCTAAAACAATTTTATCTGAAGCAATATAATTAATGATCCATAGCCTGTCTGTGATAATAAATACAGGTGTATGACCAGTCTGAAACAGTAAATAAAAAAAATATGTTCCTATGTCTGTGATAAGCAGCCGGAAGCAATTAATAAATGTTCTTATTATGTTTGTTATAGTTAATACAAGTTTATAACCAGTCTGAAACAATTAATAAATGTTCATAATCTGTCTGTGAATTTGTACGGGTAATAATACAATTTTATCAAATTACTTTTAAAACATTTAGAGGAAATCCATGAAAAAAAAACCTAAGATAAAACATTTTAATGACGAAATTGTAGGTTATACATGCAGTTATATCGTTTTCCTACAGTTATAAAATACATAGGAACATCCCTTTCTCAACCACTTACCCCCATCTACTTTATAATGCTTAACCTTTTAAAATAATGTGAATACCGCTATAACCAGACGTATATTTGGTGGTATTAAACTCCTACTTTCACTTTCACATACTTTCGGTTAAAACATACGAAACAGGCTTCCGATTTAATGCTTTACCGTGCACAGCTCCCGTTTATAACATTCCCGTCTGAGTACCATGGCTACATTCGCGTATCCCGGTTGAAACCAACAGTGTCTAACAGCTGAACTGCCCTCACTGGAACCGGGGCTGACGGGGACCGTCGCTGACCAGGACCGTTGCATATTGTGGCCTTTTCATACACTTATTTTAGCAAAAATCTGCAATGATTTGCATCAATATGTGACTAATGTGTAGCATGGGAAAGTATCAGCATCAAATTATCAAGACAAAGGGATTATGATCATTGTTTTTAATACAAAAAGTGTAGCAGAAATCATAATGCGGAATTGTATTTAACAGTTGCCTCCCTTTGATCATGTAGATCTATGTAAAATGAACAACGAAATACTAAAAAATATACATCTAATAACACACACGGTCCTGAACGGGGATATCCTTATCAGGAAATCTAATGTTAAACATATCCGTTTATTTTTCGTCATGTAAGTTAAGTTAGGGATGAACACGGTAAACAAATGTGTCATAATGCTTTTCAAACGAGAAAGAAATAACTCGAATTACAAAATACTGAATGTATACATCTTACAATAAACACGGTCCTGAGCGGGGACATCCTGATCAGGAAATCAAATGTTAAATATATCCGTTTGTTTTTCGTCGTATAAGTTAACTTAGGGATGAACACGGTTAAAAGATGTGTCATTATGATTTTTAAAAGAAAAAACAGGTAACATGAACGACGAAATGCTGTATATAAACATCTTTCAATAAACACGGTCCTGAGCGTGGACATCCTGATCAGGAAATCAAATGTTAGATTTATCCGTTATTATTCTTCACATTAGTAAACTTAGCAATGAATACGCTCAAAACATATGTATTATTGACTTTTAAAAGCAAAAATAGGCAAAAAAACAACGAATTACTAAATATTTACGTCCTATAACATACACGGTCCCGAGCGTGGACATCCTGATTAGGAAATCAAAAGTGATATATATCCGTTTGTTTTTCGTCGTATAAGTTAACTTAGGGATGAACACGGTTAAAGATGTGTCATAATGCTTTTCAAACGAGAAAGAAATAACTCGAACTACAAAATATTGAATGTATACATCTCCCAATAAACACGGTTCTGAGCGGGGACATCCTGATCAGGAAATCAAATGTTAAATATATCCATTTATTTTCGTCATATAAGTTAAATTAGAGATGATCACGGTTAAAAGATGTGTCATTATGATTTTTAAAAGAAAAAACAGTTAACATGAACGACGAAATACTGTATAGAAACATCTTACAATAAACACGGTCCTGAGCGTGGACATCCTGATCAGGAAATCAAATGTTAGATTTATCCGTTATTATTCTTCACATTAGTAAAGATAGCAATGCATTCGGTCAAAAGAGAAGTCATAATGACTTTTAAATGCAAAAATAGACAAATAAAACCGAGGAATTATTATATACACAACTTACAATAAACACGGTCCCGAGCGTGGACATCCTGATCAGGAAATCAAATGTTAGATTTATCCGTTATTATTCTTCACATTAGTAAACTTAGCAATGAATACGCTCAAAACATGTGTAATAATGACTTTTAAATGGAAACATTTGCACATGAACAACGAAATGCTTAATGCATACATCTGATAACATACACGGTCCCGAGCGTGGACATTCTGACCAGGTAATCAAATGTTAAATATATCCGTTTATTTTCGTCATATCAATTAAGTTAGAGATGAACACGGTTAAAAGATGTGTCATTATGATTTTTAAAAGAAAAAACAGGTAACATGAACGACGAAATACTGTATATAAACATCTTTCAATAAACACGGTCCTGAGCGTGGACATCCTGATCAGGAAATCAAATGTTAGATTTATCCGTTATTATTCTTCACATTAGTAAACTTAGCAATGAATACGCTCAAAACATGTGTAATAATGACTTTTAAATGGAAACATTTGCACATGAACAACGAAATGCTTAATGCATACATCTGATAACATACACGGTCCCGAGCGTGGACATTCAGACCAGGTAATCAAATGTTAAATATATCCGTTTATTTTCGTCATATCAATTAAGTTAGAGATGAACACGGTTAAATGATGTGTCATTATGATTTTTAAAAGAAAAAACAGGTAACATGAACGACGAAATACTGTATATAAACAACTTTCAATAAACACGGTCCTGAGCGGGGACATCCTGATCAGGAAATCAAATGTTAGATTTATCTGTTATTATTCTTCACATTAGTAAACTTAGCAATGAATACGCTCAAAACATGTGTATTATTGATTTTTAAAAGCAAAAATAGGCAAAAAAACAACGAATTACTAAATATTTACGTACTATAACATACACGGTCCCGAGCGTGGACATCCTGATTAGGAAATCAAAAGTGATATATATCCGTTTGTTTTTCGTCGTATAAGTTAACTTAGGGATGAACACGGTTAAAGATGTGTCATAATACTTTTCAAACGAGAAAGAAATAACTCGAACTACAAAATATTGAATGTATACATCTCCCAATAAACACGGTTCTGAGCGGGGACATCCTGATCAGGAAATCAAATGTTAAATATATCCATTTATTTTCGTCATATAAGTTAAATTAGAGATGATCACGGTTAAAAGATGTGTCATTATGATTTAAAAAAAAAAACAACAGTTAACATGAACGACGAAATACTGTATAGAAACATCTTACAATAAACACGGTCCTGAGCGTGGACATCCTGATCAGGAAATCAAATGTTAGATTTATCCGTTATTATTCTTCACATTAGTAAAGATAGGAATGCATTCGGTCAAAAGAGAAGTCATAATGACTTTTAAATGCAAAAATAGACAAATAAAACCGAGGAATTATTATATACACAACTTACAATAAACACGGTCCCGAGCGTGGACATCCTGATCAGGAAATCAAATGTTAGATTTATCTGTTATTATTCTTCACATTAGTAAACTTAGCAATGAATACGCTCAAAACATGTGTATTATTGACTTTTAAAAGCAAAAATAGGCAAAAAACCAACGAATTACTAAATATTTACGTCCTATAACATACACGGTCCCGAGCGTGGACATCCTGATTAGGAAATCAAAAGTGATATATATCCGTTTGTTTTTCGTCGTATAAGTTAACTTAGGGATGAACACGGTTAAAGATGTGTCATAATGCTTTTCAAACGAGAAAGAAATAACTCGAACTACAAAATATTGAATGTATACATCTCCCAATAAACACGGTTCTGAGCGGGGACATCCTGATCAGGAAATCAAATGTCAAATATATCCATTTATTTTCGTCATATAAGTTAAATTAGAGATGATCACGGTTAAAAGATGTGTCATTATGATTTTTAAAAGAAAAAACAGTTAACATGAACGATGAAATACTGTATAGAAACATCTTACAATAAACACGGTCCTGTGCGTGGACATCCTGATCAGGAAATCAAATGTTAGATTTATCCGTTATTATTCTTCACATTTGTAAAGATAGCAATGCATTCGGTCAAAAGAGAAGTCATTATGACTTTTAAATGCAAAAATAGACAAATAAAACCGAGGAATTATTATATACACAACTTACAATAAACACGGTCCCGAGCGTGGACATCCTGATCAGGAAATCAAATTTTAGATTTATTCGTTATTATTCTTCACATTAGTAAACTTAGCAATGAATACGCTCAAAACATGTGTAATAATGACTTTTAAATGGAAACATTTGCACATGAACAACGAAATGCTTAATGCATACATCTGATAACATACACGGTCCCGAGCGTGGACATTCAGACCAGGTAATCAAATGTTAAATATATCCGTTTATTTTCGTCATATCAATTAAGTTAGAGATGAACACGGTTAAATGATGTGTCATTATGATTTTTAAAAGAAAAAACAGGTAACATGAACGACGAAATACTGTATATAAACAACTTTCAATAAACACGGTCCTGAGCGGGGACATCCTGATCAGGAAATCAAATGTTAGATTTATCTGTTATTATTCTTCACATTAGTAAACTTAGCAATGAATACGCTCAAAACATGTGTATTATTGATTTTTAAAAGCAAAAATAGGCAAAAAAACAACGAATTACTAAATATTTACGTACTATAACATACACGGTCCCGAGCGTGGACATCCTGATTAGGAAATCAAAAGTGATATATATCCGTTTGTTTTTCGTCGTATAAGTTAACTTAGGGATGAACACGGTTAAAGATGTGTCATAATACTTTTCAAACGAGAAAGAAATAACTCGAACTACAAAATATTGAATGTATACATCTCCCAATAAACACGGTTCTGAGCGGGGACATCCTGATCAGGAAATCAAATGTTAAATATATCCATTTATTTTCGTCATATAAGTTAAATTAGAGATGATCACGGTTAAAAGATGTGTCATTATGATTTTTAAAAGAAAAAACAGTTAACATGAACAACGAAATACTGTATATAAACATCTTACAATAAACACGGTCCTGAGCGTGGACATCCTGATCAGGAAATCAAATGTTAGATTTATCCGTTATTATTCTTCACATTAGTAAAGATAGCAATGCATTCGGTCAAAAGAGAAGTCATAATGACTTTTAAATGCAAAAATAGACAAATAAAACCGAGGAATTATTATATACACAACTTACAATAAACACGGTCCCGAGCGTGGACATCCTGATCAGGAAATCAAATGTTAGATTTATCCGTTATTATTCTTCACATTAGTAAACTTAGCAATGAATACGCTCAAAACATGTGTAATAATGACTTTTAAATGGAAACATTTGCACATGAACAACGAAATGCTTAATGCATACATCTGATAACATACACGGTCCCGAGCGTGGACATTCTGACCAGGTAATCAAATGTTAAATATATCCGTTTATTTTCGTCATATAAATTAAGTTAGAGATGAACACGGTTAAAAGATGTGTCATTATGATTTTTAAAAGAAAAAACAGGTAACATGAACGACGAAACACTGTATATAAACATCTTTCAATAAACACGGTCCTGAGCGTGGACATCCTGATCAGGAAATCAAATGATAGATTTATCCGTTATTATTCTTCACATTAGTAAAGATAGCAATGCATTCGGTCAAAAGAGAAGTCATAATGACTTTTAAATGCAAAAGTAGACAAATAAAACCGAGGAATTATTATATACACAACTTACAATAAACACGGTCCCGAGCGTGGACATCCTGATCAGAAAATCAAATTTTAGATTTATCCGTTATTATTCTTCACATTAGTAAACTTAGCAATGAATACGCTCAAAACATGTGTAATAATGACTTTTAAATGGAAACATTTGCACATGAACAACGAAATGCTTAATGCATACATCTGATAACATACACGGTCCCGAGCGTGGACATTCTGACCAGGTAATCAAATGTTAAATATATCCGTTTATTTTTCTTCATAAAAAGATAGGGATGAACACGATTAAAAGATGTGTCATTATGATTCTTAAAAGAAAAAACAGTTAACATGAACGACGAAATACTGTATATAAACATCTTTCAATAAAAAAAGGTCCTGAGCGGGGACATCCTGATCAGGAAATCAAATGTTAGATTTATCCGTTATTATTCTTCACATAAGTAAACTTAGCAGTGAATACGCTCAAAACATGTGTAATAATGACTTTTAAATGGAAACGTTTGAACATGAACGACTAAATGCTTAACGCATACATCTTATAACATACACGGTCCCGAGCGTGGACATCCTGATCAGGAAATCAAATGTTAAATATATTTGAAATCATAATGATTTTAAAATGAATAACCCATTAAATATTATTAGAATGATTAACTACTTCTACTTCATATAAGCACCTTAAAACACACAGAGTCGTGAGCGGGGACTTTATGATCAGATCAAATTACGATTAAATCCGTTGTAAGTAAATTTAGCAATGAATATGGTCAAACGATGTTTCATTATTATTTTTAAATCGATATATATTTACATTAATGACGGAATAAATTATAAGCGGGGACATCTTGATCAGGAAATCAAACTTTAAATATCTTTTGTTATTCAACACAGCAGCAAAATTAACAAAGAACACGAAAATAAGTAACATTAGCGATGAAGTACTGTACCGTTTTCTATTACTGTATTAACTCTGTACAGCTGCCATCCGTGTTACATTTCTAAATATCCCTACTGCTGGACACTAGGTTTTAGAAATCTAAAATCAGCTGATAGTCACCAGCGTTACGTTCATTTTTGTATTACTGATGCTTTCTATTCTCAATTTCCGTTGCCACCAGTTCAAATTAATTTAACAACAAAATAAGAACATTGATATTCACATTTTATTTAGAACACAAGTTTTTTTAATCAATCACAAAATATACAAGTCTTCACCAATGTGAACTCACTGTCTCCACTCAAAACTTATCTCCAACTATAAACTGTAAAATTACAAAGATCTACAAAATACAGTCAAAACTACTATTCTTACTAATTTTCTAATTTCTCCTCTATGTCTCTAGACCTCTCAACTCTGACTAGACTCCTTAGCTCAAGTCTCTACTCAGACTCCCCAGCTACATTGATAAGGAAGGTAAATTCAGCTACATTTGACCCCTTTACGACTAGGTGAAACTGTCCATAAATCTTGCTAAATTTGACCCTGCGGTCCGATCAGCTGGAGGTACAAACACTATGTCACAGACTAGAACTCCCTCCACCGAGAACGTTCACACTAATCTACAGATAATTATCTACAGCTACTTAGCTACTATCGTCAAATAAACTCTGACTTTGACCACGAGCCAAGGCTCATTTAATTTGAACACTTTAACGGCTAATAAATGCATAGCAATACTATACATATACGTCTAAAAACGCATAATGTCCTTAGCGGGGACGTCCTGATCAGGAAATCAAATGTTAAATATATCTGTTGTTATTCATCACATCAGTAAAATAAGCAATGAATACGTTCAAAAGATGTGTCATTATGAATTTAAAATATAAAACAGGTAACATGTCTTATAACATACACAAATAGAAATAATTCCGTTATATTATTTTTATCAAATACATACACTCGTGAATGTAAAAGATCAAGGGAGGTGTCATAATGATTTCCAAATGGTAAATCCTCTAAACATTTAAATCATAAAATAATTGTTTTTCGTTATGTAAGTTGGCAATGAACACCGTCAAAAGATACGACATTATCATTTTTAAATGGATATATACATTACGAAAACGATGGAATACATTAGTTTCCATCATATTACGATATGGGTCCTGAGCGGGGACAATCTGATCAGGAATTATAATAAAAAAATATAATATATCCGTTCTCGAGATAACAATTTTTAATGGATATATATAGTACATCAATGACGAAATACATGTACATTATGATGCATCTTATAACGTTTACGGTCCTGAGCAGGGACATCCTGATCAGGAAAATCAAATGTTAAATGTATCCGTTGTGATTCATCACATACAGAAATTTTGTAATGAATACGGTCAAAAGATTTTAAAATAAGAAATACATTAAAACAGTGATGCAACACATGATATAAACATCTGATAACGTTAACGGTTCTGAGAGGGGACATTCTGATCCGGAAATCAATTGTTAAATCTATCCGTTGTTATTCATCCCATAAATAAAGTTAGAAATAAATATGGTCAAAAGGTTTGTTCTTATGATTTTTAAATGGAATATATATATATGATGAAATATAATAAAAAATAATTGTTTCGTGCTATGTAAGTTGGCAATGAACACCGTCAAAATTCATGATATTTTACACATTAAAACAATGGTAAAATACATTATTCATACATTTTATAACGTATACCCTCTCGAGCGTTGCGCAGAGGTAAAAGATGGATTAATGTGATTTTGAAATAGAAAATAAACTATGTCTATAATATAATATCATTTTAATGTCAAATAATAGTGTATACGGTTCTAAGCAGGGACATAATGATCAGGAAATCAAATGCTCAATATATCTGTAGCTATTTATCACATCTAATCGGTAGTAATGAATAAGGTCAAGAGAGGTGTCATATGATCATGACCGAGGACATTCGATCAGAAAATGAAATAAATACTGAATTGATAATAATGGGTCAAATGCATTCAATCAGCAGTGTATAGAGTCAAGAGACGATTGAGAAGCAAATTGTCTTTCTTATAACTGCTTTTGATAGTGTATACGGTTCTGAGTGAGGACATCTTGATCAGGAATCGAAGTGATTATTGCATCCATAGTAATGGATCAAATACGTACAGGTGGAAATGTAAAGAGAAAAAGTGGGGTAAATACGATTTAAAATAGAAATCAAAATCAAAACAAAGTTATGTTTATACTTTTTATATGGTAACTACATGTTATAGTCCTGAGCTGGAACAACCTGATCAGGAAATGAAATGGTCAGGATTTCTCTAGAAATGCATCAGATAAATACGGCTTGCAATATACAGTTCATAGAAGTAAGATTGATCTTTCACTCTGTCTAACCAATATCAACATTGGCAAATAACAAAACGAAACAATTAAGTTATTTGAAAGTGATTGATAACATTTAGAAATCTATAAAGTTTTCACCATTTAAATTGACATCGTATTCTCGACCACCCGATTACTAAAATAACAGGTAGGTAGACCATTTCCAAGATTACTCTATAACATGAGATACAATTATGAGTACATTAAAGATGCAGAAAATACAATAAGGATATGTTTTTACATTTTTTTTTAATTTTTCGTGTTATTACACTATTTTTTTTCAAAACATCCTTATACAATCATGATAATAATTTCAGTCATGATAACAACGAATGCAAACAAGGATTTGACTCTTGCTTTTTATTAAAAAAATAATAATGGTATGTCTACAATATAAAAACAACATGTTCTAGTATTATAAACATTATTTGGCTTTACATGTAAGCTGTTATAGCTGCCCATGCATTATTTCTAAATCATCACAAACCCTGAATGGATACGCTCCCTATGAATCGTACGATTCGACAGGGATTTGGTCGAGAATTTATATTTCGGTAGATCTGATTTACGTATTCTTGAATGAAGATTGTATAAATAGGCAGGACACATTTTTCAATATGAATAGCAATTATGTATTGGAATTATGTTCGCGAGAAATTCAATATCGCAAATAGATCTACTCGTGAATCGACGCTGAAACAAATTCATTGCTTTGTAAAATTAACATAAGACACTTTTGACAACTTGGATTGATTATGAGTTGATAAAGAAGGCAAAGCAGATATACATATGTGTGCAATGAGTAAAGCCTTTATATCAGTATATTGATGACGTAATTTGTACAACATACAATGATATAAGTGTTTGAGTAATATATTGCAAGCCTTAAAAGATACAAAACGGGAACACTTGATTTATATTCTATATACAATGTAGACGAAGACAATAAAGTAATATAGGTTTGTCACAATGCCGATATAAGTCTGATTATCGGAACCCCATTTTATTTTCATCTTTCTCTTCAATGGTTGGCATTATTGTTGCCAGTAAAGATACGAAAAAACGTGTACCCTTGTATAACAACCAAGAACTGCATTTAAGTAGTGACTCACAGCTAGTGGTCCACACTTTTAGTACGATAACATCTTGGCCTATTGAATGACATTTTCTTTCATAGTCGAGCTCAGTAAATGGGGCCAGTCATTGACTATGGTTTGTAAGACTTTCCTCCTAACCACAATATAGTTGATATATTATCGACATTATCAACACATGTGGAGGGGATCAGTGCTTGGAATTAACATTTATGGAGGGTGTTGGAAATTGACCCACTATGCAGTAGGGA
The DNA here is from genome assembly GCF_002113885.1 of Mizuhopecten yessoensis. Taxonomy (NCBI): domain Eukaryota; kingdom Metazoa; phylum Mollusca; class Bivalvia; order Pectinida; family Pectinidae; genus Mizuhopecten; species Mizuhopecten yessoensis. The sequence goes on along the minus strand of NW_018408892.1, from coordinate 1,061,664 downwards.
TATGGGACAAAATATCACTTCAAGCACATTGATTATGTTTATAAAGCCATATGTATATATAAGCCAGTCAATTTTAACATCAAATCAATCAATGTGATTTGGCTCGTTAGCAGAGTTGTAATGGGAATCAATCCCTGGTGGTATAGGGTGATGTGTATGTCTCAAAGATAGGGGGGTCTTCTCGAGATAAGTGGAACATTTAAAGAGCATTGCAATAAATACAAAACAGCTGTTAGATTAATCTAACAGTATCAGAATTGCTGAGATTAACAATTGATAAGCAAACAGAAATATTTTAATTAAACTTCAATTTTATGTCATTAAATCAACATCAAGTATGTAAGGTCAACAAGTATTCAATCGCCTATTCAAATGTGTAAACATCAGTTTCCTTGACGGGAAAACAAAACTGCAATTATCTGATTTTGCGGACTTTGCTTTCTCTGGGTTTTTTTGTGTAGATGTCTTTAAACTTTAATTATCATATAATAACAATTTACCAGTGTATACACTAAATAGTGTATACTCTAGATGCTATGTATTTATTTTAAATCTAATGTCCCGAGCATTCCGACCACATACTTATAACAAAACATGTAACTACTCAACGGCCATGTGAAGGCACATGTTCCGTATGTATTGGTCAGAGGTCCAGCGAAGGGATCATCATCAATATGTCAGATTTAAAAAGGGCCGTCCTGGGTTAAATATTACACTTATCTATCACTATTTCTATATATCATAAGTTGAGTTAGGCTGTTGGTTATTGTGTTACGTTTTTTTGGTGTTAGTTTTTCTGTTTATTTGTTTAAGTGTGTCATTGAAGTCACTTCCAAAAATACGCGAGCCTTTTGCTGCAGATTTGTTAACTTAAGTGATTTAAAAAAACAAATCTTTCATGTGCATTATTTGGTGCATACAAATTTATTAAGGAATGTGTTGTTTGATCAATTTTGATATTCGCAAGAACAAAACGACCATTAGGATCTATAGAAGTATTCAAAATGTTACATTCTATTTTACTACTTCTAAGAATTCAAGTACTTCTATTCGTAACTTGTGCCATAACTATCTATTGTATCACCATGCCATTCGGCATATCACATTTTATCAGATATTTGTGTGTAATGTGTTTCCTGAAGGAACGCAGTGTATACCTTTTGATTACATATGTACTTATATAGACGATTTCTTTTGTTCTTTTCTCCTAGACCTTGGACATTTAGAGATAGTTAATGTTCTGTGCTTTTGGACTTATGATCAGGATGCATAATGTCAATTGTTACATATTAAAAACTATATTTAAATAATTATGAAAGTCATTTGTACCTATTCACATACATACAGATAGGTTTGGTGGCGTTTTCATTGTCGGAACGATTTGGATTACTTTTTAGAACGCCCTTGGTGTGTCCCCTTAGCGGAAAACCGGTTGAGAAGAGTTCACATTTGTCATCTAAACTGTCTAGGTTGATTAGTCATAACCCTCTAAGTCTTTGTAGATCAGTGACATGGGTATGATTGATAATCTCAGCAAGCGCAGCATACATTTCAGGATGAGTTATACAATCAGGAGGGTTTGGTTTCCGAAGTTCTAAAAGGTCACGTTCCCTAAAGAATACTACTGGCGGTTCTATAAACAGCCTATCTTCCGCCTTTTTATCTGTTTTCAGGCTTCATACCTTTTTTTGTGCTTATAGTTATTTCCTTCACTCGGAAATAGAAGAACACGAGTCATCTCTGTTTTCCAGTAAAGCTGAAGAACATGCTTTGTTTTGCACATAAATCTACCAAAACTAAGAACCAGGTTTGAAAACCGCCTTAGCAGTTTCGCTCAGGCTCAGTTCGGCGCCTTGTTTTATTGAAAGATACTTTCACTTGACCGGTAGCCTGGACCTTCACAGCTAAACGAAGGGTTAAGTATATGCCAAATGCACAATAACGACCCAATATTTGCTTGAATGAATGAATGGCAAGACCTATTTAAAAATTGACCACGATTATCATGAGAGTAATAATCAGCAGAAGATTTAAATTTGAAAATTCACAATAAGAATTTCCCCCTGATTCACAACGAATATTTATCTTTAACAATATATAAAGAAACAAAGCATTTTGAAAATACAGATAACATATATATTGACCATGCATGAGCATATTACATATGCTCTAGTCAAAATTATATGGACTTAAACATATGACCTTTGGAAAATGTACAGTTCAAATCCCTTCCTCATTTTCAAACCTTATTAAATAGAAAGTTTCACTGAAAAGCTATAGTTCGGTCCTTATTGATCGTACAGATTTTCCATCCAACAATATGTCAAATCGTCATAACCACAAATGCTTAAAAAAAAATGCTATAGTTAAAATAAAAAAACAAAGATGAGCATATTCAATAAAAGAAGGTAATACCTATATATGTAATACAGATAATTATGTTGAGTTTCTACACAAGCTGATATACGATGGATAACAAGGTCAAATGAACATTAGAACATATGCCATTGGATAGCATTTTGTTGTGTCGCAGAAGAGATTGACAAATTACAAGTATTCAGAACAATGTTTTGCCAATACTTTAGCTGTAATGCTTTATAATTGACTATGTAAACCTGGATACGCACACATTTTAATAGCTAATGTGCCTTTTTAAATAACACATATAAGTATTCTATCTGCTTTTTCTGGCAAGTTTCATGCTTTTAAGCAAACCAGCGTCAGTTTCTGTCTCTTGACAGAGAATGTTAGCTTCCATCCATGTGATTTTTCTGTTAATCATCACCATTCTTGTAACCATTTCTTTGAACAGCACGTTGTCCAAATAGTCGTCTGCATCACTGGAAAAAATAAAATATCCAAGGTTTACAATTACAATTTATAATTTAAGTATATAAATTGGATTAAATATTTATTTAAATGTAAACGTTACTTACGATCGAATGAAAAATACCTTAGGAGGAAAACTTACGTTGAGGATTCCTCAAAAACTTTGATCAAATGCTCTGAAGCTCCCCGCACTGTTGGCCATCTCGTAAAAAGGCTGTGAAAATTTACATGAATTCGATAGTATTACACTATGATTTTGTGTTGATAACAAACATTGACTTACAGATAAAGAAGACTTTAATTACAAATAATAACTGTCTTTTGTATTTGGCAACAAGAACATACAAGTAATACAATAGCTATCAAGTGAATTTTTTTTTTTGTAATAACTACCACAACCGAAATGAATTGCAATTTATTGTTATTCATCGAAACGTTCACATAGCATTTTGACTTTAATCTTCTCAACCTAGTTAGTAATTGATGAAATACTTACTTCTTTCCTGAATCTTTCATAAAAACCTTCACTAACCAAACCTTTAGCTGATGATATACCTGATACGAAAAAAATACAGTTAATTTTCACTTAAGTGGGACTTTAAGAAGACCAAAAATATTATTAAAGCTCTAAAATTTTGATTGTTTCATTCTCCCATATAAATAAATAACTACTTAAATTAGGTCACTGTTATGTCGAATACAACATCAGAATATTTCTACACCTCTGCTCTACATGTTCAAGTTCGATGTTACGTGTTACTTTTATGATTAAGAAGAGATACGTCGAGTTCGAAGACGAAGATTTTATAATCAATATGTTACAGGTGATGTACACACGATGTTTTTGAAGCTCTTCAAATTATTCAATTTGAAACCTTTATAACTCAACGCTGTGTTTCGATAAAATCTTCAGGCTTAATCGTACACCATTATCAATTACCTCAAAGGTCATTTCCCCCATGCCATACCCATGTCGGTAATTTCTTTGTCCTCTTAGGAAGGCAATGTGGAATGGACTGTGCAAACAAAAAAGGGATTATGTGAGCTTTTGTTAAATCAGTTGTCCCAATTGTTACAGTAATCCTACAAAAATAGTACTGAGACGGATAAGACTCGGCACACACTCAAATTTTAACTTGCACTGTATCTACTTTGGGATTAAATATTATAAAACAGTTTCCTGATGGTAAGCCAGTAAGATATTTTTTATGGAAAAAATAATTATTGTGCTTACTGTGACTTTAAAGATAAAAAAAAATGTGTGAATAAAATCGTTATTTGAACTCAAAATTGATGAAACAAGGGCACGATATTGACAAATTAAATATTAACATGATTACCCTTAAAAGTACGAGGAAAATAATGCATGTTTTCCTGACGCGAAAGCTTCTGCTAAATTTTAACTTTATTTTCTTATTATTATGGGTGTGATAAATGTAGATTATAATGGTAAACAATTCTTACATATCATTTTGCATTAATTTATGACATAAGACATACACATTTTTAATATTAGCGAATTTTCCTTAAAAACGTGACTCAAAGAATCGGACAAAGTTTCAGAGTAATGAAAGAAATACCTCTTTACTTGTTCGGAGGCTATCCTTTTGAGAGCAGAGTAGACTTCAGGTAGCTGCATTATTGCAAAAAAAGAAAAAAAGAAAAAACAACATTTAACATATTTTCGACCTTAGATATCATTTTTTACAGTATACATTTGTAAATATACATCTTGACGTTGCTTAGGAAAGTATTCTTTTTAGCTTGGAAAAAAACTTACCACGTCTTCTACCTCTTCCAACCCAACTCTACCTCCTTTTTCCTCAAAGCACTCCATATCTTCAGGGTCCTTGAAGGCAAAACGTGTACAGATATTATTTTTCACTTCTTCAAAAAGAAATTTGTGTAGGGATTATTCGTTTGGTGGCAATAATTTGTCTGTAGGTTTAGAGTATCATCTTATATGAAGAAAAAGTATTTAAGAGGAAGTTTGATCATTTTGGAATAAGGTAGATAATCGTTAGACAAACACTGACGAGGTCAGGGCTAGGCTAGTGGTATGCTAGGGTGCTGTTGTGTAATTAGATACAGGAGCGTAGGGGTTGCCGCGGACAGCATGAATGAGATGACCTTAGTGATCAGCTTGGCAGTTATATTTAGAGAAGAAAGGCTATCTTTAGAAGGAATCAATGTATATAAAGAAAGGTCAAGTGGTCAGTTATGGAGATATATTTAGAAAAGATTGATGTTAAATTTAGGGAAAGCTATTGAAAGTTCCGGGCTTGGGTGATCGTGTTATATTTAGATGCAGCAGTGATGACCCTTAGTGTCTATGATTAGGATGGCTATTTACTATAATTGGTCTAAGGGGCATCCCGAGTTCTATCTTTAGCATTTTAGGAGGGTTCTATCTTTAATCTGAGAAGAACGCAACAAATCCACCAAATCTAAAGGTGAGGTCACCTGTGTGTGTGCGAGTGTGTGTATGTTTTGCATTGATCTTTCAATGACATATAGACCAGGTTGCTTAGAATTTACCAAAGTAGTAAAGTTACTGTGGGTCGAATCGAATACACATGAGGTAAAATTAACTGGCTAAAACAAAATGGTTGAAGAATTTACCAAAACAATAAATGTACTGAGATTATCAATTTTGAGCAGCAGAGTATAGATATCAAACTGTGGTCCGGAATTTTTTTTTTTTATATAAAATTTGGAAGGTTGATGGTGAGAAGATATTGTACATAAGTGTATTATCCATTTTATTTAATTTTCATTTATAAGATATGTAAGACCCAATCAATGTATCTCATTTTGGTTATTTTATCTGCGTTGCAGTTGACTTAATGTACGGGTCAGTATATTAAACTTTGTTGTTAAATAATTAATGTAATGCCTAAATTAGTGTGCCTTGAAATTAATGTTTAATACATTGTTTCAAATCAACTGACCAATATGGCAGACAGTTAAATAGCCAAGAGTAATGATAAGGGTACTTGGACACGAAATTCATATGCATTTTCAGTATGCGTCATTCAGCCTGTATCTGTTAAGCAAAGTTCTTAATATTAACTTTTGTTTTATCAATGATGAAACCTAGTGCTACAAACAAATAAAAACCAATTCCTTGACTTTGTTTACATCATAACCCATAACTAATGCTTTATTTTAAAGCTATCCATTGATTGTTTACATAAGAAATATTATTAATACATATTTTTATTTGTTTTACAAAAGGACATTTTGCTTTAGGCAAGAATACAAACTCATTCTGAGAGAGGGGGCATTTTCAGCCTTTTTGTTTTTCTTGAATGAAGAAATCGCTACACGATGAAATATTCAACACGCAACCTGCGAAAAGGGGCATTGCAAAGAGAGATTTCGTTTCTATACAAACCAGGCCTTCAAGAAGAGGAGGAGTTTTTTCTAAGGGCAGCTGTTCGAATTTCATCCGGCACGCACGCTCCTGTAAAAGTACAACCATGATTTTAACACAATATCATACAGTGCTTACATTTTGAAATAAAAATTTATTGTGAAAGCAAAAAAGTCCAAACGGTATTCCAGCTATGGCAAGTTCACTTACCTCAAAATTTATCCCTGTGTTTGCCTTCATTGCATCGGAAATCTAAAAGCAATAACGAAAATTCCTGGTATACACGTTCGAGATACAAAAGTTTCAGATAGATATGACCAATAAATGTGTATGATAATTTTTATAATTGTTATACCATGAATATAATAATACATAGTTTTTTTAAATTAATTTCACAGCAGTTGTGAAACGACTTTGGTGATTTTTGCTTTTGTGGTTAGAGTTTAGTTCGTGTTGTAAAGTATCATTTCATTTGAAAAGAAAACATTAACAGGGAACGTTTGTAATTGATGGAATAATCGCTTATTATGCGAGTGGTTTATTTCCGGACGTTACAAAAAAGGCTGTAACTGGTTGCGTTAGAGAGTTAGTTAGGTGTGGAATTGGATCCATATATTTGTGGTACTGGACTTGTATATAGCTGATAGTTTAGTCCTATTTGGGAGATTTACCGAAACATGGGGTTAAGTCAGGGGTGAGATATTTGATGAGGAGTTTAGAGGGACAAACTTAATGTACTTAAGATTGAGCTACTACAGGGATTGCTTGGAAATATTTGAAAACAAGAAACTTAACGTTTGTTTGTGTATATTCTTGTGAGGTTTTGCTTGGCTCTTCGCTAACTTAAATTTAAATTAGTTACTTTAATTTTCGATGGAATTAATAGATTCCATTAGCTAGGAAAGCAACAACAAGAGTCAGAAAAAAAAGATGAAGTATATATAAGTTATAAAACCTGCAGAACATCCATGTGGTTTGGCAAGTGACCTCTACCTTTTCAAGTCAAATCGGGTAATCGAACCCCATCCGTCTTGTTGAAAAGCGAGTGCGTTATCCACTACGCCAATCGACGACTCGATGAACTTATTGCTTTTTTAATAACTCACCTTCAGTCGTCTCCTCGTCTTTCTCACGAGTGGGGGATACACCCATTGTGAACTTCTTCTTTTCTGGTAAGGAATAAAAAGATTAATTTTAATGTTAAAAGTGTTTGATAATCAAAACAATTAATTTAATTGAGTTTGTAACAATGACATTTTTAACTCAATAGCTATTGAGTCAGTTTGGAAAAGAGAACTATAGTTACCTTTTTAGGATTCTCTCTGAGTGCATAGACCCTCTGTTCATCCTCTTCCGGTTCAGGAATCTTTCTCTTTTTCTCTTCATCCTCCACTGATTGGTAATCATATGTATCCTCTTCTATTCCCGGCATCGTTTCATTCCTTTCATATTCGTGATGAACATCGGCTCCATCACGTGAATGATGTCCCGCGAAATCGCTGATTACCAGATATGACGCTCCATTTGTCTCGCTTTGTTTTAAGATGTTACCTGTCTGTTCATCATTGATCAGCCGCGGAGCTAGACATTGTGGATCCATAAGTGTGAAATTTCCTTTCCGGTAGCAAATTGTTATCCAGTGTTCAGAGGAAGATTTCCGAATAATGACCGATAACTGTCCCCCAATAAGAATAGCGTGATCTCGTATGGTTGACGCCGCTGTAAGACAGGTCATTCCCGAAAAGAGAGATGACTGTAGGCATATTAATGATATGTGTCTATCCTGCAGTACACGAGTAAGGACCTCCACGCTATAGAAACCTTCTCTATCTCGCATTGTTTCCAACGGAGCAAGAGGACCAAGAGAGGGATTTTCGAACATTTCTGCCCAAATGAGATCGGCAGCTGCATCTAGTTCGTCAATAGTGAAAGGAAATGAACCATCTACAGTCGATCCAACAGCATTATTTATTGAGCATAACCCACAGTAGTTTGAAGTACCTTGCCTTTGAAAAAGACCTAATGGAGTTTCTATATTTGTAACTTCTCTCCGCCGATGTTCTGGTGCCGTTCGTCCGACAACACTGTTAACATACAGCATATTTCGGTCATACATTTTTTTTCTGATTCTGATAGGTGTTGTATGAGGTTGTTTGAAGTTTGGGAAATATTCAGGATTCTTTCTTTTAGAGTACAGTTGACTTGGTCTATCGTTGTGACCTCACTCTCCAGAGGAACGTTGCTGCCTGGCATGTCTTTTTCAGTATGTTCTTCTTGGCCTGACGTTATGACCTCGCTCTCTAGAGGAACGTTGCTGCCTGGCATGTCTTTTTCAGTAGGTTCTTCTTGGCCTGCCGTCATGACCTCGCTCTCTAGAGGAACGTTGCTGTCTGGCATGTCTTTTTCAGTATGTTCTTCTTGGCCTGACGTTATGACCCCACTCTCTAGAGGTACGTTGCTGTCTGGCATGTCTATTTCAATTTCTTCGTTCCTGACGTCCATTTCCTTTCTACCAAATATCTGAGTAAGTTGCCCAAACTTATTGAACGAAATACTTTTTCCGAAGTGTTTTTCTTGCTTTCTTCGCAGTACTTTGTTTTTCTTTTCATTCCTTAAGTGGGCTACAAGTCTAAATATAAACAGGTGATTTCCTGGAGACATGTTATTCAAATAATAAATATCGCGTTTTGCAGAGCTAAACACTTGTTCAACAACTTGGGTATTGATTATCCCAGACAGCTCTCGGAGAAGGGATGATCTTCTCAAGATCTCATTTCGAGATTTGCAGTTTTTCTCATGGAACCAATCAAACAATGCTAGATGACAAGAACTTTGTGTCACAGGGTTTGTGGTTTGATCCAATATAATGTCGTCCTCGAAATTTTGAGTACATTTCAGAAAAGGAAAAGAAAAGCTAGCTGTGCCTGCTTCAATACTGGACAGTGTTTCTTCGGTAGATTCTGCAAGACGCCCATTATTAGGCTGATAAAATCCCGGGATTTTCTTATTCCCATGTCGAGCCAAAAGGTGGGCAATATCACATATGGATACATTGGGGCAATGCTTGAAAGAACGTTCCAAATCAAAGTAGTCCCTTGGGCTCTCTGAACGTAGAAGGTTGTTAATGCTGTATATTATACCATGAGGACAACATCCTACAGCCCAACCGCCTGGAATAAAATATCTTTTGGGTTATTTCTGTGCATTTTGAACATTTTACTTTGTTTCTACCTTCTGGTTTAGTGAATGAATTGCTTTTTTTTGTATACTGGCTACCTTTAAAAACAGAATAGATACTGATACAGTAAATTGTTTTACATTCAAAGACGGCCCATGTTTTCTATTGTTTCCTTATTGTTTGAAATATATATGTTCATTGATATCGGATATACGAACTTCACTTTTAGTTGGAGCAAACAAGTATGAATTTAAAGCATACCTGTACAACCGAAGACTTTTTCATATGCTTTGTCAAAGACACCTTTTGTGATGGAACGTTCTCTCATCTTGAGGATCATATCCATAGCTGAGCCTTCGCCACGCAGTCCCATATTCCGACAAATTCGTCGAATATTTGTTACCTGTTGAAGAAACGATATTGTCTTTGGCAGTGCAAAATAAACATATGTTTATCTAGTAGTTGTTACACACACAATGGTGTGATACGACGAATCTGTCTGTCTAACAAAACGAACCATTATACCTATAAAATTGTCCAGCATGACAACATTTCCCAATGAACACCTACGGAATATCGTATATGTTCCACTCAATTGAGGTAAATAGAAAATACATATAACACAAGAAATAGAGCTTATCTGGACCTATCTCGTCAGAAGTAAAATATCTATAAAATATTTTTTGTCTTCAAATCAATGATGGCTGCCAGACGACCGTTTTTAATATGTTTTAAATACATTTCACTTTCAATAGCAGCAACAAGAACGATGTACGACAGACCATGAGAAATATACGATTTCAAAATATTGTAGTTTACCATTTATAATGTGTGTTGTTAACACTGCCATTACCTTTTCATTCAGCAGAAGATTTGTCAATAACTCCTCTGGCATGGGTTCGTCAATTTCTTCACCGTCATCAAATTTCGCACATTTTTTCACTTCTGTATTGTAAACGTCATCACTAATTCTAGTGTTTTCGCCAATCCATGGAGCCCAGTATGAATAACTTGGTGGAATAACAGGATTTCCTTTAAAATGAATTTCATAATCAACTTCTGAATGGTTTAATTTGACGATTTCTTTTGCGTCGCCATATCAGATAATCTCTCTCTCTCTCTCTCTCTCTCTCTCTCTCTCTCTCTCTCTCTCTCTCTCTCTCTTACACACACACACACGCGCGCGCACACACACAAGCACACACACACACACACACACACACACACACACACACACACACACTGTGATTAAGAAAAATATATACATTGCATCCAAAATTCATCTGGATAAATATTTCTGATTATGAGGCATAAATGGAGTGACTTCACGTTTAACAATTGTGTTCAAATAATGCATACCACTAGTTGTATTGGGTTTCCCAGACAATACTGCGTTTTCGACGTCTTTCCAAAAGCCCCTCGCGTTCACTGTATCGTTGCAGACTTCAGGTATTCTCAGGTCGGAAACTGCACAGTAATAAGGTTTAAATAAAATCAGTATTACTCAATAGTGTCTATATATATATAACATATTTAACAAGATTGTATATGGTATTTAGAACATGTAAAGGCCTCAGATCTAAACATGTTGAAGAGTTGTGTTAATTTTGATACACGTTTTACACTGAATTCGTTTGAATTTTAACACATTTAAGCAACTATTCGTTTTGGAAAGCTAAACATGTAAAAGATGGCAATAAAACGTTGTATGACATACTTCTAAACGTCGTTTTATTTCTTCTGTATTTCAATCGTGAACATATTATCCTCATTGCGCTAAGAATTGAACTTTGTTGAGATGTTTTCTTCCGAAGATTATGAAAATTGCTTTTTCCAGAAATTATTCAATTTTTAATAATTGACTAAATGCAGGTAGATTAGTATTTCTTAAAAACATCTTTTTACCCTAAAACCATATTTTTAAAACATTGATCTTGATTTCCTATCAAATTTCGAGTATATAGTTAGGGTAAAGCAAGGCACTCTCAGTTCCTTATACCGTGTTGCTACCTGTTGATGAATCAAACAAAGTATCCACTTTCTTGTATTAATTCATACTCTACTTGACATCACCCATGCGTTACAATGAAACGCCTCTAGGATTCATTGGTCATTAAATTGCCCAGTCATGATTAACATTGCGCCTAAAGTATCTGCAAGATAAGGCAGAAGCAAAGGAGACTCATAAATAACAAGGGAAATAGAAAGGCATGAACGAGCCAATTGTACTGTTGACACCAGTGACATTTAAAGATAAAATTGTATTGATACAGTCTCTTGCTTCAGTGCTGCCCTGAAGTTTGGAGCTGCAGTAAAGGCCGAGATTCAGTGCAATTTGTGTATGTTGGTGTTATCTAGGACATTGACAGTATCAATTAATTATGTCCCGGCAAGACTACAGAGCCAGCTATAGTTTTATGGGCAGCACACGTGTGTATTTTGACCACTCATGAATGGTGTGAGCCTATAACGCCTACTCTTGGTTGATATTGGTACAAAAAAATACATGAACAAATTGTTTCATTATGAAATAGTCATACAAGTATTTACTTGAGCATTAAATGGGATAAATGTATATAAAGACATAAATAACAACATTATTATATGAATAGAGACATATGTAGAATTAATAGCGGTATACATTATAGAACACTTACATATTTAATGTATTCCATAATTGACTTTCCATACATTATGTATTGTATATATATATGTCTTTTTTTAGAAAGTATAATTAAAAAGCATATTTACATATGTTTTCATGCAGCATGATATGAATATAATAATAATGTCTTATTTTATTTCTATACAATATTTATATAACACTTTTAGCGAAATAATATCTGGTATTTATATCATTATTTTATAATAGCATATATTATTGCTGTTGAGACAAAAAAACAAATAAATCCACTACCAGAAACAATGAATAATATATAAACTCCAAACTCGAAATACAAATCACTGTTATATATTATGTATCAAGAGAACCAACATCAAAGCCAAAGTTGAAATCACAAAAAATCATCCAACAGTGTTTCTGTATTTGAAGTATAGGATTATAATCCAATTTGAAAATCAATTTGTACCCAAATCCTAAAGGACAGCCATACATAGGACATACGTGGGAATAAGTGTGAATAGAATGGCGTTTATGGAATAATATCAATCAATAAAAAGTAATGTTTACATCATTAAAACCGAAATTATAATTCTGAACGATAGTGTCTGTTAATTGTTTTTGTTTTCCACAGCTTGTAAATGTAAACACACACAGTCAATTCACAATTATCAAGAGACATATCATGTTGCACATAACTGTACAGAGCAGCACCTCTTATCAAACAAACTGAGTTTGGCTGCTGGACCGCTGACATGTCACATAAATTTTGTGTAGAGATTAGGTAGCCAGTGGTTTGCCTGGATAACGAATCCCGGCCTAGTAATAAACACCCTCTTCATAGTAGGGAAAGTAAACAATACTGTCATCTTAATCTTAAACTTACACGTTTTATGCTGTTTCGTTGTTCAATATCTGTGCTGTGCGAGTGGCGAAATGTAAATAATGTATTTTTTCAATACTTGTGTGATGTATTTAGTGTTACCAGGAGCACTACTTGTAGACATATTTGCTTCCGGTAATTGTTTGGGATGTCAATACTTTTAGAATAGTTTTAGTGGAATAAGTTTGGAAAAAAATGATGATGATGATGATGATGATGATGATGATGATGATGATGATGATGATGATACTGGGGAATTCGTATGGTACCTAAGTACATTTCTTTCCCATAATTTTATAATCTATCATGTTATCACAATACAGTACATCTACCTCATACGAACGAACTATTATACACATGTACAGTTCCATGTAGATTTACAATTTCGATTATTTTGTAAAATGATTCAAGTACAAAATTATCCGACATTTGGAATATTTTTATATTTAACCCTTCAATTATCGTACACCAAATATGTATGTTAGCATCTCCGGAAGGAAAATGACCGATTCTATAATACGCGATTCTTATAGAAACTGATGGAAAAATAAGTAAACACAATAACACAACTGCGTGTGGGATATTACATAAACAGTGCATGTGTTGCCTTTGACGAAAAATAATAATTATATTATCTTGATGTGAGTAATGATTATTTTAGTGCATATAAATGATCTCAGCAGTGAAATGTTAATGATGCCATTTCGAGGCTTAATTCATTTGTTTTAAAGTAGCTACATTGAAACATTTAATTCAACAAAACAAAATCATTTTAACATAACCAAAACAATAACTGAAAAAAGGATAACAAAATATATTTTGCGTTACTCTATCTGACTTAATGGAGTTTTCGAAATTTAAAGTTAAAAATTCTGTTGACACTAAATAACTATTAAAATGCTAGACGACATGAATATTTACCTGCAAATCGAAATCCAGCCTTTCGAAATGTATCCCAAACGATAACTACAGGATGAAATCCACATAAAATACAGGAAAAATTGTAGTCATGTGCATACGAAGCTTCAAAATGAAGATATGCTCTCTCGACTTCGTAATACGCAATGTGTTCTTCGAGCATATCTTCCAAGACAGCAACTGACCTCCCAATTGCAACATGATTCTAAAAATGAAATACGGAATCATTTAGGACACATTCGAAATATTGAAGCAATTTCTAAAACGATTAAAAATGGAATAGAAGCATGCAAATTATAGCGTTATTAACAACTACGTATACATGTATTGTATTAATAAACACAAAAACACTACAATATCTCTAGTGAAGTCCATATTATATATCTAGCACTTATTCAAACTGTAAGCAGAATATGAGTTGGTCAAGCCTTTATTTGGAAATATCATCACTAATCCTTAATGTCTGTCTATTTGTCACCTGTAGTCCGGAACGGATGAAAATTCAGACGTCAGCACCAAGGAATAAACTGTCATGAAAGTTATGCAATCCCTTATGGCAACCACTAAATCTGACAACTTTTCCACGCCCAATACACCTCTGCTGTAAGACAGGAATTCCTGCGAAAACATGAGAATCATAAAGTGAAAATTAATATGAAAATAAAGGAAACTTTCTGGACATTAATCCATCGATACCTTACAGTCATGTCCTCAACAAATACATTTAAGCATATAGCTTCCCCTGACAAAGAAAGTGAACGTTAGACAAACTATTGACGATCACTATTTTGTTTGCATTAAGACGGCTTGCTTCACCGATATTAACCTTATTGTGTTATTTCTATGGTAACTTAAACTATGAAGACGTTATTGCTTTCCATTACTATAATTGAATCTATTGCCCCTTCGATTTTATTTATAATCATATATATAAGTCGTGTGACGTCTTGTTATTATATCTGTTTAGAGATCGAGTGAATCTTTTACAATGTTCCTTTGTATTTTCCCCTACAACCTATGTATTTCATACGTTGATAATACCTTTAAGAATTCTCACCTCTACGGACGCTTCGCATAGTTATTATTTTTGCTCTTTCGTTGACTACATGTTTCATCAAGACACCTCCACATTCCAAGCATCTATCCGCTGAGGGTTCCAGGCGAAGGTCCTGAGATGCCACGAACTCATAATCAACATCCTCCAGAGAGTCTCCATGGCTTTCGTTGTGCTGCGATGGTGAATCCACAGTTTCTCCATGACTGTGTTCAGATTGTTGCAGTGACTCGTCATCTGAATGAGATAATGTCGAAAAGTATGTTGGGTGACATTGCGCTATAAACCACTTCCCGATGATTTTATGCAAACAGGATATTCCTACCCTTGAGCATTTGCAAAGTGTCACTAATTTCTTCGTATCAAATGTAACGACTGTCCTTTCAAATTTACCCCAGTGACTCGAAACTCCGGTAAAAACAGACAAAAAATATACCTATCCGATGTCCCCTCTGCGATAGGAATCCATACCACAAAAGGAACATTTTTCTCCATCGACTTTTGTTTCAGAAGCAATGATTGATCTCTCCTTTCCTGTGTTATCAGTCCATTGTGTTGCATCTGTTCCAGAATCTGTTCACTTAGCTGATATTCTTCTCCGGGAACTGCATATGGGATTGACCGTATGTGTACGCATTCGTAGGCGAAATTAGACCCTCTTGACGCCGTATTCATTGTGTCAATGCAGTTAGTATCTTCGCAATTAACTTGCTGATGGTCTCCGTGGATTTTCTTAACAACGTGAACTGGATGCTGGGGTCCTTGCAATTTTTTTGAAGAAGTGTATATACCATTTCGAGGGTCTATGATAAGAGTCGAATGATGTCGTTTGCTGTTTATTTCTTTCCGTTCATCGTGGAGTTTCTTGTGACTCGTCAGCCATCTTTTGTGAACTCGTTTTCCACACACATCACAAGTTACTTTTTTTGATGACGTGGGAGATTGTGCTACACAAGCTGCATAAACATGGTCGCCCAAGACATGCTCTTTGGGAATGCTGTCTTCTTTTCCCATCGTTTCCTCGAAGATATTACTCATCTGATTTTGACGGTTTGGGCAAAGTTGAATATGAGCTTCCAATCGTTTTCTCTTTACGTTAATATAGGGACAGTAAAGGCAATGGAAGTGTCCTCTGTCATTTGCGAAATTGTCATGCCTCAAGTGACAGATGACCGAAAACAAACCTACGAATAAAAGAAACAATAGTTGACAAATGTAACAAAATGTGCTTTAAATGAGGTAATTATTAATGAAGAAAAGAACAATTTTCTATCAAAGCAGCACTTCGGTTGAAAGGGCATAACATCGTGCATTGATTGACACTTTGGCTGCTGATATGTAGATTGCGCTAGAAGCCTCCGTCCATGGACAGATAGGCACAGATGAACATGTAGATTAAAAGGAGGAACAGGTGTTATTGGCAAAACAAATCTGGTCAATAAATTATTTTCATGTTTTACATTCAGTCCTCTGTAACATATAATGATATTATGGCCATTTTCTTGATATATAAGAGAGGTATCTCAATTTAAGTTATCTTCCTGTCACGAACTTATCATTATTCACAAAAAAGACATTTTCAGCTGTAACATTTTTTTTCATGAATTTTCATAAAAAAAATCATTAAATATAGACCGAGACATCTTTTTACATATATAAAATGATAAAAGAACAAAATAAGGTATTTTTTTTGCATTTTCTAACAGGGTAAGCTGGCTATTATTTTGAATATATCCTGAAAATCTGTGATGAAATATTTTTTAAGTCTTATGTACTGTCAATATTTGGTAAGAATATCAGAAAATTATTCTTTCTTCCTTTTTAGTCTACAGAGGTGGGACTAAAAAGACATGCTGTTGGAATCGCTCTATTTTTAGAACAGAATTTATATGATCATAATATGTTTCAATTTTCTCAACTGTATATATAAACAAGATGTTAATAACCAACACAGTCCCTTTGAATGATTTTCACTTGACCAAATATGAAGTATCTACATCATGTATTGTAACATAACCTTAACCTTTGAATATGACCTTGACTTAATATCTGTAAACATGTTTGCACAGATGTTAAAAACCCTTGGAAAAAATGCCATAATTTGAAAATCCCTTGAAAACAATGCAAAGCCTTTAAAACCCTTGAACATCAGTAACTATCTCAAAAAACCTTAAAAACTGAGGAAAACGTTGTTCTCTATTCAATTATCCAATAGGATAGAGGCACTGTGACTAATTTATTGAACAAACAAAACTTTTTCAAAGACAGCAATATTTGCTATGGACATACAGCACGTATGCACCTGAAAACAGAGTATTGCATTTAATTATTAGATTTACAATCAAATTGGTCCGCTGTGAAAACACTTCCAGATTACTCCCCATAACACTGATTACCAATATATGGATATCAAATATAAAATTGATATTATTTTTCATATTCTATTTCTGCCAAAAAACACTCCTTTTTAATACATATATAAAACTTTAATTTTACGTCTGCCTGCCGCTACATGTGTCGCCTGAATGACACGTAAAGATAACACGTGGTAGGGATTTGCCATGTTTTGATAAAAAGAAAAAGTACTAGATTTTTAGAGGAATCTAGAATCTGGAGTCTAATGTTGAAAGTTTAGGTTTGGGAATTTGAGACACTCTAGAGAGAGGCAAGGGAATGCCTTGGCTGGAGGGGTCAAGTATGGCCCGGGTAGATAATTTAGTATGTTTTAAACTTCGTGTTTGATGTTGTAACTCTATGTAATGAGTGACTGTAGAAACGCTGTCGTGTTCCAAACTTAGTAAAAAAAAAAAGGACATCGGCTTAAATTGTTAGAGAGCTTCTGCAGAGAGGGCTTACTCGAGGTATGGACCCTGAATGCCGCGTCCACAATGTAAAGTATTTCCAATTGGTTTTCAGCGTGTTCTGTAACACGGTATACTTATAGCGGAATTACGTTTCGTGTAACCGGGCCATTGTCTATCTGTAAACCAACGTATGTGCAACAATTATGATTAGATAAAATAAAGCTAATTTATGATTTCCTACTTTAAAACGGAGACAATTATGTAGTGTGCCAAAACTGATCTTTCATAGGAAAAAAATATATAAAGAGGATATGGAAAAAGGTACATTAGATACTGATTTGGTCAACAGATATACCGGCCCATGAATTTAAAACTTGTTGTCAGTTTAATTTTTCTTCTTTCAGTAGTTGTTGGGTGTTTTGTCTCATAGAAAGAAACATTTAAAGTATAAATAATTATTTAAAACTGAATTAATAAATAAATTGGAAATATTTTTAAGATTTCAAGCACAGCTATCCTCTATTGACTGTTGCCTGATTTTCTTGAACACACACAAAACATCATCTCATTTTATATCATTTTAAGAAAAAGTATCCCTCTTTCCTTGGTGTTTATGTAAATAACGTGACATTAACGATAACAAATATAAATATTAAGTAACACGTCAAAAAATAAAAAGCAATAAAATCGAACTTTCTTCAGATAGACTTCTTTTATATATTTAAAGTTCTTGTGGTTTCGTAATCAAAGGGATTCTTCTTTAATTTAAATGTATGACCAGCCCAGCGGGATAATGGTGTTTTCCCCCCAGATTGAAAAACGAGATTAATTACTTATGTCTGAGACCATTTCCACCCACATATAGTGTTTATTTTATTGACATAAACTATAAATAAGCATATACCACACAGACAGAAATCATACATAAGCGACAAAAAGACGTTTTTTTATGCAGCAACATACTATTGTAGCATATCTTACGATAACTTTCGATGTTAATGAATCAGTTTTGTGTAGATCATAACATATTATCATTTTTCAATGCTTTGTGTTATTTTGGCAGCGATGAGAGTTCGTCCTGAAATAATGAAGTTGATAGGAATGATAAAAATAGTTCGTTACAGAAAACCAACATAAAAAAAATCAGAAACAGAATTCAGGCAAGAGGCAGTAATTGTATTGGAATGAGCTGTTCGTAGTGGACAGCCAGCATTAAATTCATTACACCCAGTTGGTATATTAGAATTTAATCTTTAAAATTCAGAGCTGTTTTTTATGGTGTATTCAATAATATTTGTACCTTGATTTAATATTGATGCGTTACAAAGATATGAGGAAATCCGAAATAATTTCATTACATTAACCACAAATAACACGATACGAAGATTCTAAACAATTACTAGTTAATGGATGTAAGAATGGTTGAATCAAGGTACGCGTACTGTAACACTGGAAACAGTTTCTTTTCTCATGACATCATGCAACAACTGTTATCCGTAAAATTCTTGACACGTAGACTCTTTTATTTCAAGCGTGTCTAAGTGGTAATTAAACATTCTAAACATTCTCATTATCGAGGGTAGTTTCCCCGTCGCATCCTAATGACAATTTCGTGATGTACGTCACGTCATACCTGTCAAAATGTGACATTAGGAACGTGAAATGTGGGGCAAATTTCATAAAATGTACAACTTTTGTAGGTTATAGACTGAGAAAAACTTACCAAAGATTAAGACCTCATAAAGTTAGTGTTAATAAATAAGTAAATTATAATTACTGACTTAATGGCGAGTTCGAGGCCAGGACATGTACAGGGCTGTAGTTATAAAATTGTCTCCTTTTGTCGTTTATGTTTCTATGTCAATTATTCAATAATTATATACATTGCATCATATTCACTAGTTTATCATCATCCGAAGATTTAAACTATGAACTTCCTGTTATAATTGTACTGTGAGTATGTGTACTTCTTTCTTTTTTGAAAGCCCGTAACTATCCAGATGAACTTATATTACACAGCATTCAAAAGGCTAGGGATAAGGGGCCTTTACTCGATTAACAACAACAATAAAATGACAAGTGTGAAAAAATACCTTTTGTTTCTACTTACAACCCATGTAACTTTTATGTGTTTCCAATAATTAAAAACTATGAAAACTTTATAAAGACAGATGACCGTAGAGATAGAATCCTTTGTTAAAAGAAAATTATTAACTGTAAAAGACAACCTAAAATATAATTGTGAATTAAGTATTAAATGTATTGATTCTAAACAAAATGTACGTGTCGAAATGGAACCAACAAAGATGTTGTGTTTTTAGTATTATTGCTGAAGGGAAAGAATTTACATTCCAGAATGGTGTTACAATGATAGCTGTAACGTCGCTCACATTTTGTATTCGATAAAAAATGTGAAGATTGATGCCGTTCAAAACAGATTATTCAAGAAGTTGTAAATTGCTACAAAATGTCTACGTCAAGAAGATAAAGATGTTACACTACTGAAGAACCCCTAAAGAGGTGAAAGCGATAGGAACAACAACAAAAAACACCAGTGTAGTGACATCGGCAGCGCATCGGATCAGGAATATAATGGTCCCGATTTCGCCCCAAGTAGGGAAAGGTTTTTTTTCTACAGTTAATTAAACAATAATTGATACATACATAAGAGTACTTATAGTAATACTTAATCCTAAACCAATAGTACTCTTATCCTTAAGATCATAATTATATATTTATATTGCTGTGATACCGCTATTTCGGGTACGCATATTATCTGTCTTCATAGTTATGACGACATATATGTTTTTCTTCAAATAAACAGTCTGAAGAATCTCTTTGATGAGATGAAAGCGCCAATGGTATGTTGTTCAGGTTTTTTCAATTATGATATCAGTATTATTTATGACATTGTACGCCAAATTTGTAAATGTGTCTAGTTCGGTTCACAGTTAAGATATAAATAGGGGATATAGTTTTGGTGCGGTTGCATAATTACAATTATGAATGAAACAAATATATACAAGTGCAAAAGTTAGTTCAAATTTGTTTTAGACAATTTACTTATTATTTCCTTTCCTTAATAATATCTTTAAAAAACTATAATGGGATATATCAAAATCCTTTGAAAATTAAACAACAACATTAAACAAAAAAGGTACATACCATCTCTGTCCGATTCAATTCTAGTCTTCCAGTGAACACCAAGATGACGTACTACTTTACAGTTCTTTGTAGGTTTGAAGTTTGATGTTGGACACAGTGGACAGTGGTACGACATATATCCTCCATTACAACAGTTCTTACAGCGAGAAGCTCGCGTCATTAGATCTTCAAATGACGCGTTGAACCATGGTTTTTCTTCGATTTCCATGTCACTGTAATTCGTACGTTTCTTTTTGCAAAATTTATCCTTCGTTTTCAAAATATCAGCATTATATTCTTTTCTTCCTTGTTGGAGTGAAAAAAAATCATTTCATGCCTATTTGAATCAAGAGGTCCTACAGACTTGAGGTAGAGAAGGTCGCCTTGAGAATGCCAGACGGAGGTCATTTATTGGCTCTAACCAGTTACCTCAGCGACTAATTTGATAGGGTATTGGGCGTTTTCTTTGTGATGGTGACTGCAATCTAAACATTGACTGCGCATGTATACCTGACTAGTTTACAATTCTACATTTGCATATGTTATTTCGGAAAAAAACGATCTGAACGCGAAAGAGTTAAGGGGGAACTTTTCTCTTAATTACCATACATCACGTTTTCGATTCATCTACATAGTGTGTTCGCTTCTTCGTCATCCCGCAATCCTAGTTTTCTCTTCCTACTTTCTCTTCATCATGATATAGAAACATTTCATGGTTTCCCATTGAATATCATATATATGTCACGAGTTTTCGGAATCAGGATATTTTTCACGAGTGCAAAGTACGAGTGCAAATATCAATATTTTCTGCCAAGAGTGAAATATATATGGTATTAAACGGAAAACAATTTAATATTCAATATTTCTGACTTTTCAAAATTAATACGAATCAAGTATTACTGCATCAAAAAAAATAAGAGGCGTAAGATTAATGCAATGAATATATAAGGTTTTATGAAATTTATAATGATTAATATTTTACTGATGAGAATGTCATAAATTCAAATATCATTTACTTTCTCATATTTCCCATATTATCAAATGAATCTTTATATGTTATTACTTTTATTTTTATTAATGAAGCCGATTTGATAATTTGTTTACTTGAATAGGTATTTAATGTGAATTTTAGAGTTTCCTGTTGTCACGTAGTTGATCAGAGGTATACACATAATTGATGGCTGTTAGTACACCAGTGCTGGCCGTACAATTAATTGTCTTATGTCATATATTGGCTTAGTATATGACCTGTCTGGGTCAGGGGATGCTGAACTGTAGTTCATGTCTATTAACACCTGATAATGATTTGATATGATATTACACTGTAATCATGTTATTTGTCAGTCCCAGATCAGGCATTTGAGCTAGTCACACGTCCATGTTAACCCGTGAGGACAAATTTAGCATTTAACACAACGATTGGCTATTATTGTTTGTACCCGAGAAACAACACATAAAAATGCGTGCGTTATGCACATTATTGTCGGGCATGGTTAAATTTATAAACGTTTGTTTTATTTAAGAGCTGTACTAGTTTTAATACAGACTTTTACCAGTATTTTTTTAAAAGGAATTTCACAATAATTTCTTGATAAATCATACTAAATTAAAGTCATAGTCATCTTCAATATTCTGTCAACAATTACAAAAGAACTCCCTTATTTTCATATTTACATTTCTCAAACAAAGTAGAACTAGATATGTGCGATCATTTGGACGTATGTTTTTTCTTTAATTGGGTCCGGCGCTAAAATATTTATTTGGAAATTTGCTGCTCATAATTCTGATCATTTTTATTTCCATTTTTAGAATATTGAAATAATCAGAAATTGCACAGTCTCTATTCACATAGCATATTTTCCCCTCATCTTTCATTATATAGTTGTTGTGGTGGGGTGGGGGAAGGTGGGAATGTGTCCAGCTCTTGCTGTTATTCCGTCCAGTTCTTCAGAAAAAAAATGGTTTCCAGAACCTGTTGACGGACGCTACTGCCCTTTCTCCAAAACTTTTGATGGGGAAAACGGATCACATCCGATGCATTCCACCAATGAACCGAACAGCAAATACTCACCTGCATTGGCATATACAAAAATGAGTATACAATAAGCATAAGAAACACCCCAACTGCTACACATATGTAACACTTCCCGGCGCGTTTACCATATAGATATTGATCTTTAAACTCTCGATCCAACTTCTCCAACTTGCCAATAAGCAACTGGTAAGCATGCAAGTTGCATTTAATATAAACATTCCAATCGAAATATGGTTGCGACGGTACAACAGAATACTCAAGCTCTTAACAATCATTTATTTGATTACACTCACCCCTTTCAGACCCCAAACAACAGAGAAAAACATCTAGGTACAATGTAATTTGATGTAATTGATTACATTCTGAGTTCTATAAAATACTAAATATTTAAATGGTCGTCGTACATGCATTATCAATCGCTAAAATGGCAGATTATCAAACCATTTCTACGACCACTCTACAACAGAAGATAAGATAAAAATTATGAATAAATGTACATCATATGTCTATATTTCACAACTTACCGCAAATATATACCATCTGCATATGTTTGTTATACATTTAAAATCATTAAAACAATCATTGAAAATTTTTGCAATATCATACACAAACAACAGAGTTGTTTTCGTTTTTGGTTTTTGTTTGGTAAAACACCAAAAACGTAGTTGACATGTCGGCAATACAAAAACAAATATATATTTTCAAGTATTATAAACATTTCTTTGTCTTATACGTTAGTTGTCATATCTGACTATACAATATGTTCAAAATCATCGGAAGTTCCAAATCAAGGTTACGTCTAACCTAATGAAACCTGAAATTGGATAGGGATATGATCGCGAGGCCATTTAAGTAATCTTGAATGAAGAGTGAAGACACGGGCAATATCATTTTTCAATAAAGATCATATCCTTGCGAATCAACGTGAAAATCAGTTCTTGCAAAAATGATATCAACAGCTTCTAACAACATGTTATTATGAATTGATGAGGAATGGCAAACGCTGATATTTATAAACATGTACATGTGCACGGTGATATCAGATTAACAGTTTCGTGCAGATTTTTTTTCACGATAAGGTATGAATGATAAAAGAGTTCAGCATACTTCGGAAGGTCACGCTTTGAATAAAGAATACGTAAGAATACAATGATATAGATGCTTGAGGAGTATATCGTCCTATCTGATTCTCAACCCAAAAGAGGAAAATTATTGAATGCATAACAACTTGATGATTTACATTCTGCACATAATGTAGATAAAGATACAAAGCAATATAGGTGTGTTACAATACCAATATAATTCTGGTACTCAAAACTTGAACACTTTTATCTGTTGCCTGTTAATTCACGACAACTGGTGCACCTTGTCCAAATACAATGTAATGTATTTAAAGTAGAGGAAGTCCACAGTATTTCACGCTCCTTGTATGTTTACACATGAGCTTCTCCTTTCATAGCTGACCCCAGTAAAAGGGCCCACTAAACAGCTATGGTTTGTTACTAAGACAAACAGACACTTACTGTCTAACTTTCCTTCTTGTAGCAACATAAGTTGATATATTATCAACATTATAAACACATCGGGACGAGAATCAGTGTTTGGGATTGACATAAATGAAAGTTATGGAGGGTGTCGGAAAGGGGCCTTCTGTGAAGTATGGACATCAATCCAAACACATTGTTGGTATATTTAAAGTTCCATGAAGTTGGTTAGCCAGTTTTATTATCAGATCATTCAATGTGACTCGGCTCGTTAGCAAAGTTGAAATGGGGATCAGTGCTTGGTGGTCTAGAGTGATGTGTATGTCACAAAAGGTCTTCTGGAGATGAAGGGAACCGCTATCATTTAAACAACATTAAAAATAAATAATAAAACATTTGATAAATGCGTGCAACAGTATCAGTAGTATTGCTAAGATTAACAACTCATTAATAAACACAGACATTTGGATTTGACTTTCTATCATTAAACGACAGAATGTATGTATTAACAAAAAGTATATAACACTTTTATCAAATAGAATAACAATCATTTGCACTTACATTGAGGCTAATAGAGCTGCAATTACTTTAGTTTGTGGACATTTCATTTAGGTCTTCTCTGAATTTATCATTGACCGTATAATTATGAGCAACACATTACACTAACTCAAGTCTGCAAACAATAAATTTATTCAATAGAGTGAAATTTAATATGACCGTTCGAAAATCTACAGCCCCAACCCCCACCCAAACGCACCAATTTCCATAACTGACCTAATTATAAGTAGTAGGGTACACAACAGCTATGATTAGGCGTTCAGGTGTGTTTATAATTTCCCTTGCAATTTTGTTATTTTTTTCTAACCATAATATCTAAAAGGAGTTAAATCATGTGCTAACACCAAATCGAAATGAAGTAGTGATATTGCGGTTCCTAGCTGTTCGTAGTAATAAGTGGCAATCCAAGCACAGTAATGCGATTCGGCTCGTTATCAAATTTATAAAAGGAAATCAGTGCATGAAGCCTTGTATGTTTAAAGTCTAAATGTTTTAGGTCATTGGCCAAAACTTCAATTAATACAAAAACAACAAAATGCGGTTTTAACTCTTTATATTAAAAAAAAACATTAACAAAAAAAATCGAATTAGGATTACAATGTCTTAAATGGATGCTCACATATAGTATGGTAAGTTAACTCTGTATCATATATATAGATATCTTCCATAAAGTTTGAAATATTTGTTATTATGATATTATATCACTTATACAATACATAATTTAAGATATATCATATATATATATATAGATCTTGTGAGCCCCGGGTGTTATTTATTTTGTAAGAACACCCATCGATAAAATGCAAATAGAGGTTACACAATATATATATCTTCTTCTTTTCTAAAGAAGTACAAATCAACGGCATATGCTTGCATTATGAATAAAGAGCAAAAATCTTTCAGATAACTGCTTTTGTAGCACATTGTATCAACACCTAAAAAAGCAACTCCTGAATATGTAAATAGATATTAAACACACTTTCTGACCATTATATAACCATGATCCTATTAATTTATTATTTAAATCTTTCTGCAAACAGTATTTTCGTTAGTTTTTAATATTTACAGTTAGGCATCAGGATTAAGCGGGATTATATAAATTATTAAACACATTTTGTATCTTTAGCAGAACCCATCAATACGAGTAAGTCATCTGCGTGCATCTTTGGGAACAAACTACATTCTCAAAATTCATAATCCATTCGAAATAAAAAAAAACTTTTATATCAGCGAAAAACATCTATGGTGCGTTTCATTGAGCATAACACATGATTTTACTTGTTTTTGTACTCTTTTGTGTACTTTTGAATCTAACGAAATCATGTATGCTTTACTCATTAATATAATATATATTATAATTATTTGAAACACCTTCAATTTGTTGATCAAGATGTTTCTCCTAAGGGCAATGTCCATATGTTCGGTATATTTTTTATTGATTTCCTTTTTTACTTCAGTTGTGATTATGTCCACTGTTAGGACTGCTGATCTATATATTTAAACATTTAAAGAATAAATAAGCATGGAAATAGCTTTCACCGTATTTCTTGTTCAAACTATATATCCTTGCTCGGGAACGCTTTTACATGAGATTATATGTAGACTGACCGCCGTCCCTAGAATATTTAACTCTTCAGGAATTAGACTCAAACAATTTTGATCATTTTGATTTGTAGACTAGTTCCCAAGTATTTAATCATTAAGAAATTAGACTTTAAACATTTTAATCACTTGAATGTCTGATTCTGAAGACTGGTCAAATGCAGGAAAGGTTTGTAATTTTACCCCAGATGTTGGCTATCAGTAAGCCCCACAACATCCTTTCTGAACACTTGATATCGGCCCAACTCATTTTATTGACTACACAGGTATAAAGCATCGTTCGCCTATCCAAAATTAAATAAACATGAGATAATTGAACTAAGGAGTATAAGTAAGTTCTCTGATGTCCTTTGGAGTTAAAAGAACTGCAGGCGTTATCAAAATAAGATTCTTTATTGTGAACTGCAACTGCAAAACCATTCTGGGTTCTATTTTTATGTAGAAGATATCATTCTTATCAATGCTGATGTCATTTTATTCAAATTGGTAAGACTCCAACTAAAACATCAGAGTCCAAGGCACACATTTCTAGTAAATATGTATTTTGAAGAATGGACAGGCATTATGTGAAATATTATACGAGTTGCGTATCTTTTAATAAAGCTGAAAGAAGCTAAAAATTAGCTGTATTTGCTTTACCGTAATTTTGAAAAGTGATAAAAAACGAATATGTTAATATTAGAAAGTATATATGTTTTTTCAAGATAATTGTGTCCCTCTCTCAGGGCCGTAGAGGTTCTTATATCTATATATGGAAGATAAAATACTTTGAAATAGTTTAATTTCTGTTTCTAAATCAGATGCAGCCATCTCTTACCTATGCGCATTGCCAACTGTTGTATTTCATGAATTAATTCGAATATAATGAGCACGTGGTTTCCTGATCAGGATGGCCCCGGTCAGGACCGTGTACTCTACTAGCTATATAGTTATAGACTATACGGCTTATAACAATTCTTGTAAGTCGGGGTTCTATTTCTCAATAAATACGACTTCTCTAATGACATTATACACAGCGAACTATTTTTAGTTTATAAATGTTTATATCTATATATGGGAAAATATGACTTTTCCCCTGATCATGATGTCCCCGCCGAGGACCGTGTTCGTTATAATAAGTATGTTTTAAGAGTTTCATTGTTAATGTAAAATACTTTCCTATTTAAAAATCATTACATGGGACGCTAATCTTGACCATTCGCACTGCTTCCTTTGTGTAGTCGATAAATAACCAAATCCATTATTTCCATTTGATTTCCTGATCAGGATGGCCCCGGTCAGGACCGTATACGCTAATAGCTATATATGGAAGATAAAATACTTAAGAAATAGTTTAATTTCTGTTTCTAAATCATGTGCAGCCATCTCTTACCTATACGCATTGCCAACTGTCGTATTTGATAAATTAATTCGAATATAATGAGCACGCGCACGTGGTTTCCTGGTCAGGATGGCCCCGGTCAGGACCGTATACGCTACTAGCTATATATTTATTGACTATACGGCTTATAACAAATCTTGTAAGTCGGGGTTCTTTTTCTCAATAAATACGACTCGTCTAATGACAATATTCACTGCTATTTACATTTTGTTTATAAATGTATCTATGTATGCAAAAATATATGATTTTATTTCCTGATCATGATGCCCTCCTCCCAGAACTGTGTACGTTATACGATTTACATATAGAGTATTCCATCAATGATATAGTGTATTTTCCATTTAAAAATAATTATGATGCTTCTCTTGACAGTTCGCATTGCTAGCTTTTTGTACTTATTCAATGCGTACGTAGATAATTTCCATTTAAGCTCCTGATCAGGATGTCCCTGCCCAGGACGGTGTACGTTATAAGAAGGATGCTTTATGTTTTTGTATATTTATCTTTTTAATTGTTGATGTAATGTATTTTCAATTTCAAAATCATCAGGACATCTCTCTTGACCACAAACTTTACAAACTTGACTTATTTCATAAATAACTACGGTCATATTAACCGTTTGATTACCTGATCAGGATGTCCCTGCTTCTGACCGTATTCGCTAACAGCTTAAGTTAAAAACTATTAATACAACAATTTAAATGACCATATACACTGAACGTTATCTTCCTTTAGTTTATAAATGGTATAAAAATAGCTACGTTATTTCATAAGAATGTCCCAGATGAGGACCGTATACACTATAAAATGTAGTTATAAGATATCCCACTGTTATATCATGCTCCAAGTCCGGACGAGTTATCCTATCTTGACGGTCCTCACCAGCCCCGGTCCTGCTCAGCCCCGGTCCCAGTGAGAGACAGCGCAGCTGTCTGACGCCACTCGTTGAAACGGTACGTGTGGCGCAGAAATTTTCCACTATAAACGAACACACTTGGACCGTTCTATAAGCAGAGCTAAAAATCCACAGTTTCGGAGATTAAAAAACAGTGTTTCAAGAATATTATGACCTTCTTTCATCCGTCCACTGAATTACATAACGTAACTTAAAAACTACATGTGACTTGACATTGTTTTAGAAAGAAATAACGCAACTTGGCAATAGTCAGCATTTTAGGGTTTCTAGTTATATGTGAAAAACCGTGATTTTCACGGTTGACTGCGGCGTACAAGTTGTATCCCCTTGAAAAACACATTATCGTCGATTTCTAAATTATTAGATAATAAATAAACATTTTTGTAATTGTCACATTTAGAAAATAATGTTTGAAATTATTCTATATTTTTATAAAAATTATAAACCATCGCGTTAATGAGATATTAAAATATCTTTATATTCCCGGTACGGGTTTCAGTCCGGGTCCGGGAACGGGGTACAAGATTTACCTACCACCGCATTTTAGTTTCGGTCAGGCACGTCTGAACCCCTCAATCTAAACGTGCCAAATTTTCCTGAGATCAGCCTCGGTGCAGATCTGTACCTGTCGTTTTCTTTACAGGTTCAACCGTTTCAACCGGTAACGCGAATGTACCCATGTAGCTACATGTAATCTTATCGAACACACCCAGGAACCGGATTCTACTAATGGGAGATAACGCAGAACATTTTTGGCGCGCAAAATATCAGTTTTAGGTAAGTCATATGTTATTTTTTAGTGATTTTAATGTTTAGTCAATAATATGTTTTACGGCACGGCCGTTAGTGAGGGCGGAGCCAGGTTGTACTGTAAATGTATCGGAATATCGGTACTGTACTCTTTCAAGCATTGAGTGATGTGTTAAATTACTAAATCAGACTTACATGTATAACGTTAGCTATACAGTGTATATTACAGATAAGTTTCCTTTCTTGATTTCTTTTTGGCTGACAAGATGTTTGATATCTTGAAGTTTTCCGCCTAGGCGTATGATGACATGACATTAATGTGAGAATGCGAAAGGTTCATTAGACT
>NW_018408892.1:1019617-1031661 GCF_002113885.1 Mizuhopecten yessoensis | reverse complement strand
ATATGCGAAATCACATTTTTTGTCATTTTTCAATACCCATCATTGCAGCCAAGAGAGTCAATAGATCTATATATCATATATATATTGTGGATGAATACATTTGTTTCAGCAATTTACTGACTATATGCTTTATATGTCTCTGCTTTATGTATAGTTTTAGCAATAGAGAAAATGTATTGTTTCCTCAATTAAAAATTGAATCAGTCCAGCACATTAAACTGGATAGATTTTTTTTTAAATCGTGCAGATTTGTAAAACAGCAGATTTTCTTTTATGAATAAAAAAAGCTGTGAGAAAGTAATCAAAAATGAAAATGTTACAGTATGGATTCAATTGTTTTTCTTCTATTTTCTTCGTGCAAAATATCAATTAAAAAATTCTGATGAAAATATTTGTATGTTTTTTTATCCTATCATTTTGCGTCACTGTGATAAACTCCCTTTTTGTTGACAACCACGTTGTTTTGTTGATATTCCGTTTTCTAAATATACAACATTGCAATCTCTACCCAGAGTTGTCGTGCAAGGACCGTAACTCTACGTGATAGTCTCGTTCAACCAGACTCTTGTTGTCTGCGCAAGCGTCTGATTGACCAAGACTATACTGCCGATACAATAATTTTTCGACCATTCAGAACTAGAGCAATGTAGCCGGTAACGTTATGTCAAGAGAGTTTACATCTTTAACCGGAAAGTATCAAATATTTAAGTATCCTATAGTTAGATATGAGTTTTAAATCTTACAAAAATGTAACGTTTGTTCGAGATTCAGCAAACGAGAACTTGTTTCGAGATCAAGATGGCGGAGACTACAGCGCGTGCGACCAGCGGCCATGTTAAGACAAGTTTTTCAGTTCCATAGGTATTGTGAATATTCTTTATTTTTCTTACATACGTGTTACCTATAGGGAGAGCTTCGCTCTCACGGGCCCTTTGGGCCCGTGAGAGAGCTCCGCCCTCTATTAAAATAACAATGGCTAACATCAAAATAGGTGTGAACTAGTAAGCAAACACTCAGACTTAGATACAGTGTAAATATGCAATGCAGACAGAGGAACTGTTGAGGCTATCGATGAGTAAATTCCAAGGGTTATTCTTAGTTTGCCATGCGAGACCACAGGTCCCTAAAGTTGTATTAAGTTGATAAAAATATAGTCGCAGATTAAAGAATATCCACCAAAATACCCCTTCTTTGTGTTTAAAAACATAGAGGTGGTATTTTCTACACTCAAGGACTACAGTATTATTATCAGATTATAACAAATTATTAACTTAGGGAGTACTGTACAGGTCCAGTAGGCAGTACACTCTGCCGATTGATCATGAGCTATATAGTTATAAAGACCTATATAGCTATATACACCTATAAATTATAGCTGTATTGAGCTATATTTTCTCAGATTTCAATTTTCATTGAATTAAAGGAAAGTCGCATAAAACAATAAGGTTTATGGTTATGTTGACTACAAAAAGCATACAGTTAGATGTTTATTTTCATTTTTCATTAATGTAAAATTTCCAATTTTTTTTACATCATTAATTTTTAAAAAGAATCCTTATATTTAATGTCTTTTTTTATCACCCTAATGATACAATCTTCTTTTAAAAGCGACTTTGTTTCGTTTTCCTTAAAAAAGAAAATTTCCTTAAAAAAGAAAATCACTTGAAAATAGCTCAAAAGACCTATTTCAGATAGGTCAATACAGCTGTTATAGGTCTTTACAGCTATATAGCTCAATCGGCAGAGTGTACTGGACCTGCTGTATATATTCTACTACCTATTTATGACAAAATTCAACAGGCTAAGGAATATGCCATGTCCTGCTTTGGTGAACAAGATAGAGTATCTTGTATGAATAAGTCGATAATTATAACGCCTCCCTATCAGAGAGACCACAAGAGTGTTACATTCTGTCAATGAAAAATAATAAACAAACCTATAACACATTGTATGGTAAAAATATATTCTTTAAGCATAATATTATAAGGCATTTTTTATATGACTGTCTTAATTAATCATTGAGAGAATTTCAGGCTACTTTGACAGAGACCTGATAAGAGGTCAAGTAACGGGCAGTCACACAACTTCCGGTATGGATATTATATAATTATAATACATTTATATGTGGCAGATGTTAATTGTACATACAATGTAGGGTTATTGTCGTCTTCTAGTTTCGCACTAGAGGAAATTTAGGTCAGTGGTGGAGTGTCCAAATAGGAAGTCTTGGATCACAAGTTTGATCCCCAGTGGAATTCGAAGCACACTACTCTTTCCACATTCACATTTTGAACCTTTTGATTACTACATGTGAAAATTTCCAACTGGTAACAGTTCTGAAATATTTATATTGTATTTGTCTATATTAAATCTATATAACCTATAAATAAATATTCTTGTGTATAGATATTTTCACACTAATATACTCATTACACAAATATAACATGAACATTTTTACCTTGTGAAAATTTCAACTTTTACAATACAAAAATGTAGACAGTTGCTGTGTATGCAATTTCTGTCATAAAAATATGCCTTTTCCAGATATCAATTATTCTTTGAGTAAATTAAAGTAATGTTTTCTTATATTTAAATGACAATGTTGTTTGAGTATTGATAGCACCTGTTATTTTCTGTGTTTTTGCAGGAATAATGCACATATTTATTCATTATTTTTTCCATAATAAACCAGGTTAAAAAATTTCCTCTATTTTGAACTGTTGTGGTGGGTTTTTTGGAAGACACAGATGGATATTTAGTAGCTGAAAGAAAGACCATTTGTCTGATCCTATATTTCTGCTTCAGTTACTGACTACAGACAAGCTACATGTAACTGATGTGGCAAAGAGGGAGAGATGTGTGTGTCCCAGCTGGCCGGCCTCTGTAACCTCGATGGACACACTGATGAAGAATGTGTACGCGTTTGCTGACATAGTACGCCAGGCAGGCGGCGATGCTATCACTCGCTGGAATGACAAATCTGTTAACAATGCATTTAACTGGGCCAGTTACTGTCAAAGGGTAAATTCTTTCATAACAAAACTATTCAATGGACCAGCTTTTTATGATTTTTTTGTTGTTGTTTCCATTAAGTAACATCTTGACACTGTCCCAATTTGAAGAAAAAATGTTCTTCAATGTCCTACTCTACTGACACACTGTTCCCATCCAATATCAGTTTATTTTGTTCCCATTTAGAAACATTTTGTTTTATTCCACTTTTTAACATTTTCTCCCTCCAGTTACACTTAACCCCTGTGGGTTTCACCTACATTTTGAGACCCAAATGCAATGCAATTGGTTATAAGACTCATCATCATTTTGAAAATAATGTTCAGGATTCAATGAAAGAAAACATCCTACAAATAAAATCACTATTTTATAATATCCCAGGAAGGGGGCTTTCAATACCCCCCACCCCCAACCCCTATCTAGCGGTACTTTGTTTCATTTCACATTTCAGTTATATTTCCCCTGTCTATTGACACTTCAACCACCAAATAACACTTTGTCCCTGTCAAATAAGACATTTTATCCCCACTCCATTTTGTGTCCCAATGACACACTGTTCTACTGTATGAAGCTTCATCTGCATCTGTGTCGAATGACATTTTGTCAGCCCTTTCCATTGGTCAGTTTGTCAACCCCTTCTTCAAAGACGCTGTACTTCCCTCCTACAATGACTATTGCTCTGGTTTACATTTTAGGTTTACCATGAGACAGTTGGGCGACCATACCGGGCTGAGCTGGACAGACACATCAAGGCCTTGTCTCTGTATATGCCCAGTCCTTGTTGTGTGGACCTGAGCCTGAATGCCCTGCAGCATGCTGACATACTTATCACACAGGTGATTTTCTTTGTTCAGATCCTGCCTCCATTAATCATGGAAATTCACAATCTGGACAATCATTCTTTTTAACAGATTTCCACACAAGGGTTATTGTACTTAATACTTTGGAGATCGATGTGCCATGCATAGGATATATATAACTCACTTTGAAGTTACATGTAAAAGGGGTCAAATGTGCTAAAAACTCCAAAAAAACTCATCTTAAGATATAGTGCCTCTAGCCTGTACTCCCATAACATGAGAGGCCGCTGGTCAGCCTTTTTTCTATCGGATATGATTTTGCCTACTTCTTGATAATCAATTTGTATGGTAATCCTTGTATCTTTCCAGACCCTGGTAGACAATCCTTTGCTGCCTGCTAGACTACTGGAGTGTATTGTTGACACATGTGTTAAATCTGAGGCTAGCCTGGATTCTCTTGTGAAGGTATACATAATAATCTCATTCCTCAATGACTGATAAGCGTTCCTGTGAATTCACACATGGATTTGGGGACTTTCTGTAATGTACATCATGGAATATATAAAGGTCAGCATCTGGTACATCTGGTTGACATTTGTCTTTTACCTTTACGTTCGGTTCATGTCTTTTTCCTTTAACATGCTTTATTGACTTTTTGTTGGCCCTAATAACCTCTTTTGTGTTGATGGGCTGTTAAGAATCCCATAACTAGCTAATGAAAAGAATGTAATCCTTGAAGTTCGAGTCACGACACTGTGTTGTATCTTTGAGCAAGATACGGCCTTTACTCCGCTTGTTCCAGTCTACTCAGCTGTAAATGAGTACGTGGTTGGGCAGTGCTTGAAATGTAGAATGCTAGCTGTGAGCGCCAAAATGGCAGCAACGGCTGTATGCTACCCAGGGAGTTGAGAAAGATATTGGCTGGTTGCAAAGGCCCTATAACCACGGATAATAATTTGTGAACCGCTTTGAGACGACCTACAAATTACATTATTATTTTAATTGATTTTGAGCTGACTCTGATTGGCTGAAACAACATCATGTGACCACCTGTAAAAGTAGTTATAAACCTGAGTGGTTTGCAGGTGTTCAAAAAAGTTGGTAGAAAAAGTGTTATTGACCTGCTATAAATAGATTCTGGAATTTTTGTGAAGTCATTTAGATGATTAACACCTCATGGGAGATGAACACAGTAATGATCAAGATTAACACTGCAAGTCACTTATTGCAGATATTTAAATGATTATTGCAGATTATTGCAGATATTTAATTAAAAAATGTTATTTTTCTGATATTTTTGTTTAGTTAATTTTAAAATTTGTGACTAAAAAAAATGGAAATTACATTTTTTTCTGATATTTTGAAAAAATCAATTAAATTAATAATACTATTGTAGCATGGTGATTTCGGTCGATACATGGTTTTATCGACCTAGGTTAGCAATATTGACCTCGGACTGCATCCTTGGTCAATATTGCTAACTTAGGTCGATAAAACCATGTATGGACCTCATCACCATGCTATAATTGTATATTATGTACTAGGTTGTGATGAAGCGGTATATAAGAACCTCAAATTATTATTATTAAAATTTATTATATTGTAAGAAAATTGGTGCACCGTATGTCTTGTTTCGTAAATTTAGTGCCCTTTTTTGATGCAGGCTGCAGTTGCCAGTCATCAAACTGTTGTCAATACAGGGAACAGTTGTCTGCCTTTTGACATGGTGGGTGCTCTTTGTTTAAGCAGGTGTGTGGTGAGAGTTGTGAGAACAGTATTGTTGTCCACACCTTGGAGGAAATTCTTGACCACCTTGGAGTGTCCAGTGAGGATTGTAGACTAGAGAGCCAGGCGGAAATACTGCTGACCATTCTTACATCACAATACCAGTATTCCAACAATAAGGAGAGGTCAGTAGTCTGGAAAACACAACCTAAATGTCACTAGCAAAAATATTTTGAAAAACTTTATCAATATCAGTTAGGTAAATAAAATAAAGGCAAATTATGAATTGTTGAAAGAAGGTTAAAGAATGTGCTTATTAGAATTTAATGTTGATAGTGTAATGTACTGTTACCAAAATTCTGAAAAATAAAAACTTACAAAAATTAAAAATATTTTGAAAGTCTCAATATTTTGGCACATTTACACCTGGGTAGTGATATGGATTGATTTTCACCTCCAAGCATGGTGATACAAATGAAGCTAGGTGTGCTTGTATACAGGTGAGAAATTAAGGGGAGATAGCTGTTTATAGGAAAAGCCACAGTGCAGTGGGACAGGGGTCCTTAAGCATATAAAACACTATTTATTAGCTCACCAGGGTGCCGTTTCACAACGCGTACGTAAAGTTACAGGTACCCGTAAACCGTACGTAAGTTTTTTGGTCCGTTTCACGACGTACACATTAGTTACGAGTGCACGTAAATAAGTTACGGATACCCGTAACTTACGCCTAAAACCTCACGTAACTTACGCCAACAAATACCTGCCGTAAACCACACGTAAGTTTACGTTCAGACGTCATAAAAGGAAACAAATGACTGCCGTATTGTGTCGTGTTAAATAAATAAACTCAAGTGGGCATTACATAGGGGATGAGTGTGTCTAAACCAACAAATCACAAGTAGGGGGCCAAAAGTACCGTATCTTCCCAATATTTTACTTGGATGGTAACAGCGACGTTATATATTCCATGCATTTCTAGATATATTTCATGATTTTTAATGATGAGTTTTGTGATGAAATTGAACGAAATTTTAATTTCATAAACGATGATATTTATTTCAAAATACTTCAATATTATTTCGTTAGCTGATTTTGAAGATATGATATAATATTTCGCTTAATAATTATGCAAGTCGTTGTTCATGTTTAACTTTAACCTGATTATATCAGAAAAAATGAATTTCTGCAAATTTGCTATCCATTTTAAGAAAAAGTATAAAATTAATATGAAATAAAAATGTGGGAAATTCTATTTCACGGTATATCAAATTTTGTTTTTATAACATTTCGGATTAACTTTAAGATGATTTAAAGAAAAATGTGTAGAAATGTATGAAAGATGTTGTATGCAATGACGTGCCGTACATGTAAGTCTTCAACGTTACGTCATTATCCCATTGGGTTGTATGTTATTTTACTGGGGGGCTTTCCAATAATTTCCCCTGGCTTCGTTGTTTGATTTTAATGACATTTTGCGTACATCTGCAGTATTATCCAAAGCTTCCGTTAATTAGGTTAATGTTATCACCCATTTCTTAAGTTTTTAACCATAATGAGTAAATTGGCCATTGTGTCCTATTAGAAAGACGTCAACAGTAAATTTGATGAAAACTGTTATCTCAATAACAGAACCTTAGATAATTATGTACATGTAAATACTACTAGCAAGAACAACGTGTAATTTTCTGGCAGGACGTTAAGTATAAAAATTGGATGTCAAACAAATTCATGAAATTTATTGAAAAAATGTTGATAGATGCAATGGAGAAATGACGTATCGTGAAAGGCTTATGACGCGTCACTAACGTATATCAAAAAAGAGTAAGAAATTGATCATAATCTGCCCAAAAAATCACGAACTGTTGTGTCATTTCGTTCTGTCTTTGGATTCCAGAGTTCACATTACCCAACCTTGGCGCACCTGTTGCAAATATTTTTGTAATTGAAAAAAATATGAAAGTATGTTAGAAAATGGTTGTTTTATAACGATTTGATCCCGATATAATTGTCATTCGACGAGTACCGCTTTGTGAAACTGTCCGCCAACCGACCTGATCCCTACCACTGATATCTAGACAACCCCTCATCTCCGATTATAGTTTGTACATGTAGATTATGCAATGATTCAGTAGTTGAAAGGAAAAGCAACGGCAAGAAAGTTAAAGTCGACGGAAGTTATGTTTGAAGGTAACTTAACGTTTAACTATCCGCTATCTTGTCGCTGTGATATTGTTATGGTGCTTCTCTTACAACACGTCGTAAGTCTGTCAATCTAAATTCTTTGGTGGGTTTTTTAAGAGGATACACTTTTACTGTGTTGCATCCTTATAGTAACAATACCTACACAATTAATTGGCTTATGTTTGACTACTGATTCCGGTTCACCCCAAGAGTCCGCGGCAATTCCAAATCCAAAAGCTTATTTTTGTTTGTAAACTTTCAGTTACATGTAATATTTGCCCAGTGTTTTATTGTGGCCTCTATAATTATACGAATTGGAAATCATCGTGTTTGTGAAATGATAAAAATCCTCACAATTAATATTTCCATGCCTAAAAATACAACAATATTTAGTTGTATCAGAGTTTTACAAAGCAATGTACTTATTAATATTTAGTTGAACTGGCGATCAGATAGTCCCAATAATACAAGTACTGTGACGGACTTAAAATTTATTCCGTGGTACTGTCAAATGTACGATATTAAATGTACATGTACTTGACAGTTGTTATATTTCTAATTCTAAATTGGCATAATATTGTTATGTTTATATATATATATTTTTAACTATAACTAGATAACTAATAAGTGGCATCTTTTGAGTTGTTCTTTCAGATGAAATCATCAGATAATAGAAAATAGGAATAGTTGAAATAGCTGAATTTCAGGGTTCAAAATCGGGAATCTCCTTCCAAAATAGGGAGAGTTGGCAAGTATGGATTTGTAGAATATGATAGGTTTCTTCATCATTACATTTATATTGTTAATATATGTAAAAATTACACAGTTGCTACATGTACGACATGACATTAAAAGAAAAGGCCCGGGCGATTCAAATACTTCTACCCAGCTGTACCGGGCTCTCATGTGCTGCCTCGGGTTCTACGGGGCTCTAATTAGTTTCACTACTGACACTAGAGAGTTCCACTTCTGAAAGTTCTGGCCACCTCATAAATGGAAATATTCCAATGAGAATCGCCGTATGTTAAGTCTAAAGAAATCATTGAATGGTTAAGATTGTAACCGCTTTAAACCTAAGGATCATCACATCATGTTGGATTATTCACTTCCGGTATAATTCACGTGCACGTAAACCCGTACGTAAATGTGAAAAGTTACGTACGGTTTCGTGAAACACCCCTTACGTAACTTACGTGCACTAAGTTACGTGCACGTTAATATTTACGGGTACCCGTAACTTCACGTACGCGTCGTGAAACAGCACCCTGGGCCGAAGGGCCAAGTGAGCTTATGCCATGGTGCATCGTCCGTCTGTCCGTCCGGCGCCCGGCGTCAATATTTTACTGTAAACAACTTCTTCTTAATAACCAAAAGGCCTAGGGTGATAATATTTGGCCAGAAGCAAACTAGGATGAAGGGCTACCAAGTTTGTTCAGATAAATGACCTTCACCTATTTTCAAGGTCACAGGGGTCAAAAACTTTAAACAACTTCTTCTGAATAACCAAAATGCCCAGAGTGATGATTTTTGGCTAGTAGCATGCTGGGATGAAGGGTTACTAAGTTTGTTCAAATGAATGACCTTCTTCTATTTTCAAGGTCACAGGGGTCAATTGTCTTAAAAAATCTTTATACAACTTCTTCTGAATATCTAAGAGGACTAGGCTAATGATATTTGGCCAGTAACATGCTTGGATGAAGGGCTACCAAGTTTGTTCAGATAAATGACCTTCACCTATTTTCAAGGTAACAGGGGTCAAATATGTTAAAAACTTTTAACAACTTCTTCTGAATAACCAAAATGCCCACAGTGATGATTTTTGGCTAGTAGCATGCTGGGATGAAGGGATACTAAGTTTGTTCAAATGAATGACCTTTACTTATATTCAAGGTCACAGGGGTCAAATAAGTTTAAAACCTTTTAAACAA
Source organism: Mizuhopecten yessoensis (assembly GCF_002113885.1). NCBI lineage: Eukaryota > Metazoa > Mollusca > Bivalvia > Pectinida > Pectinidae > Mizuhopecten > Mizuhopecten yessoensis. The sequence continues at coordinate 1,022,012 of NW_018408892.1, read as the reverse complement.
CTTCTAATGAATAACCAAGAGGCTTAGGATAATGATATTTGGCCAGTAGCATGCTGGGATGACGGTATACCAAGTTTGTTCAAATGAATGACCTTGACTTATATTCAAGGTCACAGGGGTCAAATATGTTAAAAACCTGTAAACAACTTCTTCTCAATAACCGAAAGTCTTAGGATGATGCTATTTGGCCAGTAGCATGCTGGGATAAAGGGCAACCAAGTTTATTCAAATGAATGATGTTTTCTTATATTTAAGGTCACTGGGGTCAAATATGTTTAAAACTTTTATACAACTTCTTCTGAATAACCAAGAGACCTAGGATTATGATATTTGGCCAGTAGCATGCTGGGATAAAGGGCTATCAAGTTTCTTCAAATGAATGACCATTACATATATTCAAGGTCACAGGGGTCAAATATGTTTAAAACCTTTAAACGACTTCTTTTAAATTAGCCAAAGGCCAAGGGTGATGATATTTGGTCATTAACAGGCTGGGATAAAGGGCTACCAATTTTGTCAAAATGAATGACCTTCGCCCATATTCAAGGTCATAGTGGTCAATATATGTTTAAATCTTTAAATGACTTGTTCTGTATAACCAATAGGTCCAGGGTTGTGATATTTTGGAAGACTTTAAACACTGTTCAACCTAATGTCCTTGTTCGACATTCAAGGTCACAGGTGTCATATGTTTAAATCTTTTAATAGATTCTTATGAATCAAACACTGATATTCTGCCTGTAGCTGTATTTTAGTCCACTTTTAAGATTGTGAGATTAATACCAGGTGAGCGATTCAGGCCCATTGGGCCTCTTGTTTAATTTACCAGCTATGTGAAAGCAGTTATTTGTCGTTATATGCTTCTGGTGATTTTTGTCATCCTTAAATGTTTAGAATGTTCACTCCAGTTCAAGAACGTGTTCAAGCATCTGTCTGTTTATTGTACATGTATGGTTGGATTCTCTCATAGTTGAGTAAACTAGATAGCTGATCAACTTGGGCTCATTGATAAATCCCATGATATCAATTTATCCTAAGTGAAATTGTTTTGGAGGAAATTGACACAGGCAATCTGAAAATTGTGTGGAGGGAGTTTGGAGAAAGAAATATTGACATGTACGAGATTTAGGTCTCATTATGGTCCTAGCAGATTTAGTCAATATGACAGTTTTACATTGAGTGAAAATGCCTCCCAAAGTGTGAGAGTTGGCAGCCCTGGAAATGCAACAGGTGTTTTATCTATAGAGGTCTGTCTATTTATTGTAGATACCAGCTGTTTGTATCAGGTGTTTTGAAGCATCTTACCAGTCACAGTGATGGATGGGTGAGCATAAAAATATCCTCTCTGTTATAATTTGTTTTTGTTCTGCTGCCTCCATAGCTACCTTTTCTTTTCTCTGTGTTCTTCTTTTGAAACACCCTCCTCCTTTCCTGCTTCCTTTTCCTTTCTCTTTCTTCCCCTTCCTCCAAAAAATGGGGGATGGGAGCATATAGTGATACCCATATCTGTCCCTTCGGATTTCCCGTAATTCTTACTGGTCAATTAAATATTTTAGTATGAAATCAAATAAAATAATTTGTGATGTCATAATTGCATTATGATGTCATGAATCACACTGACTGGTGTTGAGATCATACACTGAAATCATGAATGAACCAAAAAAATGGGCACAAGTATGAATGTTATTGGAGCAGAGATCCCCATGATGATTATAAAACATGTAACATTGGTGAGTTAACTCTTGTTATTAAACATGATACATGAGAATCAACTACTGTGAAGTAATGTATTTTGAGGGGGATTTCTTTTTATTGATTTCACCGACAAACTTTTATCAATGAAGTCATATGTTACATTAAACTTACGTGATTATAACTTTGGCTGATTACATTTTTAGCCCACCATCATCTGATGGTGGGCTATTCAAATCACCCTGCGTCCGTGGTCCGTGGTCCGTGGTCCGTCGTCCGTCCGTAAACAATTCTTGTTATCGCTATTTCTCTGGAAGTATCAGAGGGATCTTTCTCATATTTTATATGCAGGTTCCCCTTGGTCCTTAGCTGTGCAGGGCAACTTTTGAGACTGATCGGATAGACAACATGGCCGACAGGCAGCCATCTTGGATTTTGATAGTGAAAGTTTGCTATCGCTATTTCTCAAGAAGTACCAGAGGGATCTTTCTCATATTTTATATGCAGGTTCCCCTTGGTCCTTAGCTCTGCAGGGCAACTTTTGAGACTGATCGGATAAACAACATGCCCGACAGGCAGCCATCTTGGATTTTGATAGTGAAAGTTTGTTATCGCTATTTCTCAAGAAGTACCAGAGGGATCTTTCCCAAATTTTATATGTAGGTTCCCCTTGGTCCTAAGCTTTTCAGGGCAACTTTTGAGA
>NW_018408892.1:983854-1015022 GCF_002113885.1 Mizuhopecten yessoensis | reverse complement strand
ATGTTATATTTTGAGACTGATCATAAAAACAAAATGGATTAAAAGAAGAACTAAACAGATCTTTCTCATATTGCAATGATCGATTCTATTTCTTTCACATTAAGTACTGTACTAGTAAATATGTGAAATGACAAACTCACTTTGAAGGTTGGCTTTCATACACATCAGTATTAAGTTTAGATCAAAAGTTACCTCAAGGTGCATTTACTGTTAACATGACTCGATCAAACAGATTAGAGGAAAGAAGAGAAAAGATCGAACTGACAAAGAACTAATGAAGATGGTACAAAGGTGGGCGCCAAGATCCCTCTGGGATCTCTTGTTGTATATAACATAAGATAAAAGATATTGTTACATGTTTCCACAAAATCATGTGTCCACAAAAAAACGCTATTTGAAATACAACAAAAAATCAAGAGCAACATAATTAAATGATTTCACAGTATCATGGGTTATCACAGCTAAGGACCAAGGGGAACCTACATATAAAATTTGAGAAAGATCCCTCTGGTACTTCTTGGGAAATAGTGATAACAAACTTTCACTATCAAAATCCAAGATGGCTGCCTGTCGGCCATGTTGTTTTGGGAAACCTTTTCCTTTTATAATGGAGTCAAAGGTTACGAGGTCAAAGTTCACAATTTTGTACGTTTTGTTTTTCATGTCCCCGCCATTCTATTGGAGGCATACAGTATCATTTTACTAATGGCCATCCTGATAATCCTGTCCAGATTCTGAGTCATGGATCTATCAACTTAATTTTTTCTTTTTAGATTTCGATCAAGCATTATACAAAAGTCAAGTTTGCAGATAACCTGGAAGGAGTTTATATTTCAGTATCCAAAGGTTAAGGGAAAGTTCTCCAGTATTTATACTATTCGTAGAAATTTGTCAAAAATTAACACTTATTTGCATGGGGACAGGGCCAGTGATTTCTAAAAATATTAATAGTTTATTACAATTTTTTAAATAACTCTTCAGTTTCTCGTAATCATTTTTTTGCATGGTCTCAAATTTACTATTCCATTATATGAATTATTATAGTTTTTAGCTCATACAGCAGCGTCCGTCGTCCGTCTTCCGTCCTCAACTTTTCCTTTAAAACGCTACTAGTCCTGAACGGTTAAGTATATTTTGACTAAATTTGGTCTGGAACTACCTTATGCCAAGAGGACTCAATTTTGTAAAGATCACGGGTGTTGCCCCCCTTGGGGCAGAGGGGTGGGGCCCTTTATGGGAAATAGAGGTAAAACCTTTAAAATTCTTCTTCTACCGTAGGGATAAAGGGATTTTATCCTAATTCAGTCTTGGGCATCATTGGGCCAATGGGACTCAATTTCGTATAGACCGTGGGTCTGTCCCCCCGCCCCCCGCGAGGCTGAGGGGCGGGGCCCAATAGGGGGCCTTATAGGGGAAATATAGCAAATTCTTTAAAATCCTTCTTCTGTAGGAATGAAAGTATTTGTTCCATATTTGGTCTGAAGCATCCTTGGGTGAAGGGGAACCAATTTTGTATAAACCGTGTGTCTGGCCCCAGGGACAGAGGGGCGGGGCCCAATAGGGGAAACAAAGCAAATTATTCTTTAAAATCCTTCTTCTTCTGTAGGATTAGAAGAATTTGGTCCATATTTGGTGTGGAGCATCCTTTGGTGAAGGGGAACCAATTTTGTATAAACCCTGGGTCTGGCCCCAGGGGCAGAGGGGCGGGGCCCAATAGGGGAAACATAGCAAATTATTCTTTAAAATCCTTCTTCTTCTGTAGGAATGGAAGTATTTGGTCCATATTTGGTGTGGAGCATCCTTTGGTGAAGGGGAACCAATTTTGTATAAACCCTGGGTCTGGCCCCAGGGGCAGAGGGGCGGGGCCCAATAGGGGAAACATAGCAAATTATTCTTTAAAATCCTTCTTCTTCTGTAGGAATGGAAGTATTTGGTCCATATTTGGTGTGGAGCATCCTTTGGTGAAGGGGAACCAATTTTGTATAAACCCTGGGTCTGGCCCCAGGGGCAGAGGGGCGGGGCCCAATAGGGGTAACATAGCAAATTAATCTTTAAAATCCTTCTTCTGTAGGAATGAAAGTATTTGTTCCATCTTTGGTCTGAAGCATCCTTTGGTGAAGGGGAACCAATTTTGTATAAACCGTGGGTCTGGCCCCAGGGGCAGAGGGGCGGGGCCCCATAGGGGAAACATAGCAAATTATTCTTTAAAATCATCCTTCTTCTGTAGGAATGAAAGTATTTGTTCCATATTTGGTCTGAAGCATCCTTTGGTGAAGGGGACCCAATTTTGTATAAACCGTGGGTCTGGCCCCAGGGGCAGAGGGGCGGGGCCCAATAGGGGTAACATAGCAAATTAATCTTAAAAATCCTTCTTCTGTAGGAATGAAAGTATTTGTGCCATATTTGGTCTGAAGCGTCCTTTGGTGAAGGGGAACCGGTTTTGTATAAATCGTGGGTCTGGCCCCAGGTTGCAGAGGGGCGGGGCCCATTAGGGGAAACATAGCAAATTATTCTTTAAAATCCTTCTTCTTCTGTAGGAATGAAAGTATTTGTTCCATATTTGGTCTGAAGCGTCCTTTGGTGAAGGGGAACCAGTTTTGTATAAATCGTGGGTCTGGCCCCAGGTTGCAGAGGGGCGGGGCCCAATAGGGGAAACATAGCAAATTATTCTTTAAAATTCTTCTTCTTCTATAGGAATGAAAGTATTTGTTCCATATTTGGTCTGAAGCATCCTTTGGTGAAGGGGAACCAATTTTGTATAAACGGTGGGTATGAACCCCCTAGGGGCATAGGGGTGGGGCTCTGTTTGAAATTTGTTCTTGCCATATCTCAAGTACTGGATGGATCTTTTTGAAATTTCATATGTACTTACAGCACCTACAATGGAGTGATATATCTTTACTTCATACTTATTATTTTAAACATATTCAGGTGAGAGATACAGGCCCTCTGGGCCTCTTGTTCAGTTTAAAATTCATGGGGTTCACCTTTTGGACAGAAATCTGTGTACCTTTTCCAAGTTAAGCAGCTTACCTTTGTTTAACCTTTTGTTTCTGATTGAACAGAGAATCCTGAGACAACTAATGTGCACTGGGCAAGAGGGTAAATGTTTGAAGGAAACCAAGTCTGAGGAAAGCTTACTGACTAGGAAGGAAAGACACCTCACTCACTCCAATGTAGACAGCAGGACTGAACGTCCTTCTCTCGAAGATGTCCAAGAAATGGTGAACTGGTGGGTCACGGAAAACCAAGTTTGACTCCAACTGAAAGACTCCAACTGAGTTGACAGATAAATTAATATGTTTGTAAAAGACAATCAAGGGTATACTAAAAGATGTGTTCAGAATGTCATTATACATAGAGTAGATTTTGTCAATGGACTGAGCCAATATCAAAAGCAATGCTGTTTACACCCAATCAAAGGAAGCTGTGTACTGTTAATACCACATCTATGTTTACGGTTTACTCTTTAAACCCAGTTGAAGGCTTGATGTATACTCTCTACATCCAGTTGAGGTTCACCACTGTAGACTGTAATGGTTTTATCCAGATCAATACTTGGTAGAGTTTATTGAAGTTATATAGGGGTGAAAAGGTTAAAGTCATGTTGAGTGTTGATGCCAGCACTTTACACAAAGTGGAGGGGTGCATGGTATCTACTCTATTCACCCAATCTAGGGTTGGTTTAACCCTTTGCACCCAGGCTCACAGTTGAGGATGGATGTGAACTCAAGTAATGAGATATCACTCTTCTTGCAATGAGCTTACTTCAGGGTTACAGAATTCAGTTGTGTCACTTGCCTGAAAACACCCTTGTATTTCCTGATATCCCTCGATTCAAGGAATTTACAATGATTTACTGTGATACCAATGTTCCGAAAGAGGATTTTACAATGTTGATAAATGTTTGTTGATGACATTGTTTTGTTATTTGTGCTTTGATTAAATTTAAGTTTATGATGTATGGCTTTACTTGTATTTGTTTTCATGTACATGAAAGTGATATTTTAGAGGTTAAAAACATAATTGTTTAAACCTCTGAAACAAAAATTATCTGTGTGTCCAGTTGGACCATAATTTTAAAGAGCTGAAGCATATTTAATAAAAAACACTTAGTATGTGTCCTAGGACAAAATCTTATCACACATTATAGCACACACGTCTGTACCTCCAAGTTTTAAAGTCACAGCAATGAGTCAACTATGGCTGCAACAATATATTTCTATATTTTAAAAACGGTTTGATACACAATCTTTTAAGAGGGGTTATCTCTCCTTCACGTTCAAGCTTCCGAGAGAGGTTATCTCTCCTTCACATTCCAGCTTCTGTAGAGGGGTTATCTCCCCTTCATGTTCCAGATTCTGTAGAGCGGTTATCTCACCTTCATATTCCAGCTTCTGTAGAGGGGTTATCTCACCTGCATGTTCTAGCTTCTGTAGAGGGGTTATCTCACCTTCATATTCCAGCTTCTGTAGAGGGGTTATCTTCCCTTCACATCCCAGCTTCTGTAGAGCGGTTATCTCACCTTCATATTCCAGCTTCTGTAGAGCAGTTATATCCCCTTCATGCTCTAGCTTCTGTAGAGGTGTTATCTCACCTTCATGTATTCCAACTTCTGGAAATGGAGTGTCTCATCGTCACATTCCAGCTTCTGCAGAGGGGTTATCTTCCCTTCCCATTCCAGCTTCTGTAAGAGCAGTTATCTTCACGTCACATTCCAGATTCTGTAGAGCGGTTATCTCACCTTCAAGTTCTAGCTTCTGTAGAGGGGATATCTCACCTTCATGTTCCAGATTCTGTAGAGGGGTTATCACGCCTTCACATTCCAGCTTCTGTAAGAGCAGTTATCTTCACGTCACATTCCAGATTCTGTAGAGCGGTTATATCCCCTTCATGTTCTAGCTTCTGTAGAGGGGTCATCTTCCCTTCACATTCCAACTTCTGGAAATGGAGTGTCTCATCGTCACATTCCAGCTTCTGCAGAGGGGTTATCTTCCCTTCACATCCCAGCTTCTGTAGAGGGGTCATCTTCCCTTCACATTCCAACTTCTGGAAATGGAGTATCTCATCGTCACATTCCAGCTTCTGTAGAGCAGTTATATCCCCTTCATGCTCTAGCTTCTGTAGAGGTGTTATCTCACCTTCATGTATTCCAACTTCTGGAAATGGAGTGTCTCATCGTCACATTCCAGCTTCTGTAAGAGCAGGTATCTTCACTTCACATTCCAGATTCTGTAGAGCGGTTATCTCACCTTCAAGTTCTAGCTTCTGTAGAAGGGTTATCTCCCTATCATGTTCCAGCATCTGTAGAGGGGTTATCACACCTTCATGTTCCAGATTCTGTAGAGCGGTTATATCCCCTTCATGTTCTAGCTTCTTTAGAGGGGTTATCTTCCCTTCCCATTCCAGCTTCTGTAAGAGCAGGTATCTTCACTTCACATTCCAGATTATGTAGCGTGGTTATCTTTTCACAATTCTCCCCTTCACATTTTAGCTTCTGTAGAGAGGTTATCTCCCCTTCATATTCCAGCTTCTGTAGAGCGGTTACCTTCCCTTCACATTCAAGCTTCTGTAGAGCAGTTATCTTCCCTTCACATTCCAACTTCTGGAAATGGAGTATCTCATCGTCACATTCCAGCTTCTGTAAGAGCAGTTATCTTCACTTCACATTCCAGATTCTGTAGAGTGGTTATCTTTTCACAATTCTCCCCTTCACATTTTAGCTTCTGTAGAGGGGTCATCTTCCCTTCACATTCCAGCTTATGTAGAGGGGTTATCTCCCCTTCACATTCCAGCTTATGTAGAGCAGTTATCTTCCTTCACATTACAGCTTCTGTAGAGCGGGTACCTTCCCTTCACATTCCATCTTCTGTATAGCAGTTATCTTCCTTCACATTACAGCTTCTGTAGAGCGGTTAACTTCCCTTCACATTCCAGCTTATGTAGAGCAGTTATCTTCCTTCACATTACAGCTTCTGTAGAGCGGTTATCTCACCTTCATGTATTCCAACTTCTGGAAATGGAGTATCTCATCGTCCCATTCCAGCTTCTGTAGCGCGGTTACCTTCCCTTCAAATTCCAGCTTCTGTGGAGCCGTTATCTTCCCTTCACATTCCAACTTCTGGAAATGGAGTATCTCATCGTGACATTGCAGCTTCTGTAAGAGCAGTTATCTTCACTTCTCATTCCAGATTCTGTAGAGCGGTCATCTCACCTTCATGTTCCAGCTTCTGTAGAGCAGTTGTCTTCCCTTCACATTCCATCTTCTGTATAGCAGTTATCTTCCTTCACATTACAGCTTCTGTAGAGCGGTTGCCTTCCCTTCACATTCCATCTTCTGTATAGCAGTTATCTTCCTTCACATTACAGCTTCTGTAGAGCGGGTACCTTCCCTTCACATTCCATCTTCTGTATAGCAGTTATCTTCCTTCACATTACAGCTTCTGTAGAGGGGTAATCTCATTTTCATGTTCCAGATTCTGTAGAGTGGTTATCTTTTCCCAATTCTCCCCTTCACATTTTAGCTTCTGTAGACGGGTTATCTCCCCTTCACGTTCTAGCTTCTGTAGAAGGGTTATCTCCCCTTCACGTTCTAGCTTCTGAAGAGAGGTTATCTTACCTTCACATTCCAGCTTATGTAGAGCAGTTATCTTCCTTCACATTACAGCTTCTGTAGAGCGGTTGCCTTCCCTTCACATTCCATCTTCTGTATAGCAGTTATCTTCCTTCACATTACAGCTTCTGTAGAGCGGGTACCTTCCCTTCACATTCAAGCTTCTGTAGAGCAGTTATCTTCACGTCACATTCCAGATTCTGTAGAGGGGTTATCTCCCCTTCACGTTCTAGCTTCTGAAGAGAGGTTATCTTACCTTCACATTCCAGCTTATGTAGAGCAGTTATCTTCCCTTCACATTCCAACTTCTGGAAATGGAGAATCTCATCGTAACATTCCAGCTTCTGTAAAGCAGTTATCTTCCCTTCAGATTCCAACTTCTGGAGATGGAGTATCTCATCGTGACATTGCAGCTTCTGTAAGAGCAGTTATCTTCTCTTCACATTCCAGCTTCTGTCGAGCACTTAGCTTCCCTTCACATTCCAACTTCTGGAAATGGAGTATCTCATCGTCCCATTCCAGCTTCTGTAGAGCGGTTAACTTCCCTTCACATTCCATCTTCTGTATAGCAGTTATCTTCCTTCACATTACAGCTTCTGTAGAGGGGTAATCTCATTTTCATGTTCCAGATTCTGTAGAGTGGTTATCTTTTCACAATTCTCCCCTGCACATTTTAGCTTCTGTAGAGGGGATATCTCCCCTTCATGTTCCAGATTCTGTAGAGTGGTTATCTTCTTTTCACATTCCAGCTACTGTAGAGCAGTTATCTTCCTTCACATTCCAGCTTATGTAGAGGGGTTATCTCCTCTTCACGTTCTAGCTTCTGTAGAAGGGTTATCTCCTCTTCACGTTCTAGCTTCTGTAGAGGGGATATCTCCCCTTCATGTTCCAGATTCTGTAGAGTGGTTATCTTCTTTTCACATTCCAGCTACTGTAGAGCAGTTATCTTCACGTCACATTCCAGATTCTGTAGAGTGGTTATCTTTTCCCAATTCTCCCCTTCACATTTTAGCTTCTGTAGAGGGGTTGTCTTCCCTTCACATTCCGGCTTCTTGAGAGCGGTTACCTTCCCTTCACATTCCAGCTTCTGTGGAGCAGTTATCTTCCCTTCACATTCCAACTTCTGGAGATGGAGTATCTCATCGTCACATTCCAGCTTCTGTAAAGCAGTTATCTTCCCTTCACATTCCAGATTCTGTAGAGTGGTTATCTTCTTTTCACATTCCAGCTTCTGTAGAGCAGTTATCTTCCCTTCACATTCCAACTTCTGGAGATCGAGTATCTCATCGTCACATTCCAGCTTTTGTAGAGCAGTTATCTTCCCTTCACATTCCAGATTCTGTAGAGTGGTTATCTTCTTTTCACAATTCCAGATTTCGTAGAAGATACATATACTCTGTATATTCTGGCATATATAAATAGTCAGGTGTCTGTATTAAACTAAGTGTTCCTGACCCGATATTTATAACTACAGGCAGACTTAAAACCTCACTTGATCTAACTCTCATTATTTGATTTTAGTTTTAATTTCATTTATTCATTTTTAGGGGGTGTATTTCTATGAGGAAAACTGTTTGAAAAACTCTTGGAGATCCAAAATACAATCGATTACTTTTGATGTTTTGTGCTGTTGATCGCGATGTTTCCTTATCAGGAAACCTTGGACTAGTTACATTGACGAAGGACTAGTCATACAATTTATTCAACTAGTCCTGTGGACTACAAAACAAAAAAAGAGTTCTACGTGAAATTTGGACCCCGGGTAGGTTTTCTACGCGGGTCACTTTTTCATGTTACACTGGCATTTGGGGTCATGTGCACTTTTATTATTTTAGTTATTGTATGTGACCGGTAAAATGCATCATTAACATCGATATAAAAATTGGCCTGTGACCTTTGAAGTAACAATTTTGTTTCAATTGGTTCTTGTATAAGTGAATACAGCTTGGTCTAAACGATAAATGCGTTGGGGAATTATACTTGTACCAGGTAGGAAGTGGTGAAATGAAGTCTTAATTAGGGTACACCAATTAAACACAACATAACACTGCTGAGTGCACTTAATTGACACCCAAGACTCTCTATTATCACATTTCCTGATGTTTATATTATATTGATTAAACTAAATATATCTAGTTAACGTCACAGAATCCCGTTGGTATAAAAACCGCCTGTTTATTTACATGTACCTCACCTGATTTTTATATCTATAGGCCCCCCGATGCACAGTCACAGCATCCCGTTGGTATAAAAACCGCCTGTTTATTTATGTACCTCACCTGATTTTCACACAAGCTGTGGCTGATGGTGACGCCATTTCGACTTCGAAGCATCGCGTTGGTTTAACAAAAAACACAGCCTGCTATGTTTTCTTTCCTGATATTAGCCCACCATCATACTATCCGTGCTTAAACAATTCTTGTTATCGCTATTTCTCAGAAAGTACTCGAGGGATCTTTCTCAAATTTGATATGCATAGTTATGGGATCGCACAACGTTGCACGATGTGCGCACGATGGAACACTGCAATAATAGCTACCGCACAGTTGTTTGATAGGTAATGTGTTTGATTTATATCGAGGAATGGCCCTTGAATAAATATGATTTCGTATTTAGACTGGTATCTTCCATACACTGTTCGAGCTCAACAAAGATATTGCAAACAAATCTCTATTGCATTGAAAGACGTAACTAATTGTTTCGGTATAAAGTATTAAAACAAAAAGAATAGACCACAGCGTCGACAAAGAATCAAAGTACTGAATGATAAAAGCGATACGAAAGCATAACTGGGTATAGTTTAGTAACACTAAAGGGATGTTTTGACGCAAATCTGAACAGAAATATCAGCGACAACGACATTCACACATTTCAAAAAATTAATATGAGAACTAAACAAAAGCAGACTTAATTAATAAGTAAAAACGTACTAGATTATTACAGTTATCATTAAGACAGCAGAGTTTCAATGAAGTTATATAAATATGGACAAGAGGAGATGTTATAATACGTCCTACCCGGTACAACTCGTATACTCTAATACCACATGGCCTCAGATCACAATTAATTCTACTGTATGTCATACCAAAGGAAAACTTTGCACAGGGTCTGGTTCCTATTTCATATTGCAGATCTATTCAAACTGAACGTACAGTGAGCTGGAAAGTACCTCATGACCGGCATTTAAGAAAGATAATTTTATTTGCATGTCACTACCCTGTATGTATAGGGGAAAATACCAAAAATCACAAAATATCACTGCGCAAGCCTCACCACTCATTGTGTCCTGCTGCCAATACAAGCTTGGAAACTGTGTCAAACAAAATTCAATCACTAGAACAGATATTGTTGAACAACTATATGTAAAACAAAATGTACATATCTGTCATAAATCAGACAGGACAAATTATTTAGTAACCCACCTGCAATGTCCTTATGCACTACATTCGTGTACAACGACCGGGAAGTGTTATTGTGGTGTTATTGTGGTCTGAGGCCACATAGTCGATACGCATCGCCGCCGGTGTAACATGAAAAAGTGACCCATGTAGAAAATCTACCCGGGGACATTTTTCTACGATAGAAATCTTTACCCGGGGTCATTTCTCTACGTAGAAATCCTACCCGGGTAGCCGTAGAAAACATACCCACTAACGACATATTTTTACTTCGTCCTGTAAAAAGTGACCCCGTAAAAAAGTGACCCGGATCCTAGGAAAAGGAAACACCAACCTCTATACACGAACATATACCAATGATAATGATTGCTTTCCTCTATTAGAGCATCTAATACGCCCGGCCAACCGCTCAAAGGTCAAGGTCGAAATTACCTTAAAATAGAAGTTTACTGAAAACTCCGGTCATCAAGCTGCATATCTATAAAAAAAACAAATTACATGGTCATTTTAAAGAGATCTAGTGTACATTTAATGGAAATGAATTAAACGCGAGTTCTTTAAATACGTTGAAGGGATGATGGTAAATATGTGGCATTTATATGAACAAGTTATCTTGTGTAATACGACTATGTAATAAACATCGCAACACAACCGTGTACTAACACTACTGTCTTTGCTAGATTTCCATATATGAATAGTGACTTGTAGATTTTCTGATAATATACGAAATGTATTAAGCTCGTTCAATAATTTGATATGCCACTAGACTAAATGATCGTGTTATATGCAATTATTGAACCCGTTTGATACATTCAGTAGTACATTGAAAGTATTACTAGATCATCTTTTTATTGAAATACAGTGTAGTTCAATAGTTGTGTGTGCCTCTTGCCTCTGGGCAAGTGACATATCAAATTATTTAAGGTTTCATAATATCTTAAAAGTTACATTGGCACAAGTGTAAGATTCGATCATACACATTTCTCTTGTCTGTGAAAAAATAAACAATGTCCTGTAAGACCAAAAGATTTCACCGAATACCTTTCACGGAAGTTGCGTCCTGTAGAAACAGTGATCATGGAATGGCGTCATTGAATATGACGTTACACTAGTGTTAGAGTACGTGTAAAATATGACTAAAATAACAAAATGTGACAGAAAAAGACATTTAGAAACCAGACATTTTCACAATACTCTAATATTAAAACCCAGAGCATTTTTAACTACATTTCTATACATTATTGTAAGAGGACGGGGTCCAAACTTTCTGGGTCATCTACTTTTTCTCTTAAAAGGTAAAAATCGTATCGCTATACTCTGCTTTTTATTCATACTGGAATTTGTTTTAACTGATTCAACTGTTTTTCTACTGAGAACGAATGAATAATACCTAAAAGTGATTCAATAATAAAGCATAATTATACTCCAGCAATCTCTTTGTCGGGGGAGGGGACGTGTGTGAGGGTGTGTGAGGTTGTGTGTGTGTGTAACACGAACAATATACCGGTATTTAGACATAATTTCCAAACATTTGGATTTGAACAGCTCCCTGGATCTTCCTGGAATAAAACTAAGCATTCTGTGCGAAATTCGTGTTTTTACCTACGTTGGATCTCAATGGACGAGATTATAGGTACAATTTCAAATTTACATAATCACTGTGTAGGAACGACACCGGATATAGCGACCTCTCGAAGCGATAACTTGTGGAACTCCATGTCAGATCACGGTAAGTAATCTCGATGTTTTTAATTGTTCTAGTGGGTTTTTTGAAGCATGAGGTTTCATACATCTATCATGTATAAATCATGCGTTTGTCGAATACACAGACACTTCGAAATACTCCATTTAAACGCTTTAAAATGATGAAGTAGTTGGCTGGGTCGCAAACAAAATGTGAGTGTCGGAAGAGTTGTCCATGGTTTAATACATTTAAATGGTAGTTTTGGAACATAATCACTCGGTATATAATTTATAATAGACAACAAGCTAAAATCATCAGAATTTAGGCTCGAGTGTAAGTCTAAATGTAAGAAAATCAACAAAATATTTTTCATCAATGTACGGGGGATAGTATGTGAATTGTAAACAAATGTACGGGGGATAGTTTTCTTACTGTACGGGGGATAGGTTTAAAGGATTAGAGAATTGAGGTTTTTTATTGGTTATAATTTCGTATACATAAGGATTAAACTGTATTTGTTTTACGATTACGGTGGTATGATCGCAAAGGGATATGTACATATTCTATGGGACGCATTAACACCCAGGGTTGCTGCCGTAACCGATTACATGTATTTTTAGTCCCCATAGGCTTGTTATCCTAGTTGTTCCAACATCGTCGGAGTAAATAAAACAAAATATTTGTCACACATAATTCTTGACCACCAAGGTGATGACATCATCGGCGGGAATACTTTGATTTTGAGTCTTCCAGGATTTTACCGAGCTGTTTGCTATTAAAGTCAGAAGTAGTACCTTTCCCTATTAATAAAATCTAACACCTCTGGCTGTGTGAGATAGAGATATCTCAATCTGACACAACCAGGGGTGATTGATTCTTTTTCTTACACCTTCGACATTGATATCACGGCGATAATTAACTAATCGTTGATTGTATGATTTTTCTAGGAAATCCGATGAATTTCTTTCTTTGATATGATGTTGTGACGTCATATTGGTTGTTGAAATGACGCCATATTCACGGTTTTTACGACGTCATATCATTGTCAATAATACCAGCGCGTGCTTATCTTACCTTAGGGTGGGATAGAGAAATCTCACACGGATTAAAACACGGGAATAACAGAATATCGTACCTGTTTCTGTTCAAGATAGAATTATCTCAGACGAGGGGTGGTATGTATGTTGAATATATCAAGACGAGGCGATAGCCGAGTCATGAGATAACATACATACCATCCCGAGACTGAGATACTTCTATCTTGAACAGAAAAAGGTACGATGTTCTTTTTCTCGTCTTCTTATAGCGATTTAACCATGAAAATAACTATAAAATGCACCAACTTACCCTTTGGATACCCTGCAAAAGCACTTTTGACGTAGCAACAATGACGTACATTCATTGTTACATAGCGCGTGGTATCAATCTCGATACCATATGATGACGTTATTTCATTGTTTGTAGCACGTGACATCGATCTCAGTACTAGTACTGAGACAGACAAATATCATACCCCTATTTTCGTGAGATTTTCCTGACTAGTGGACGACAAAACTCTATCACGGGTGTAAGAAAGTATTTTTCATGCTCTTGGTCTTTTTGTGTTGTGCATACACTAATATTTACACTGAATTGGGATCTCACAGAGTAGAAAGTACACTGTATTTAACGTAATTTTCAGGTAAAAAATCATCAATATTTCTTGGACTAACAAAGGTTTTTATTTTCAGATGGATGAATTTTTAGATGTGTCTGCAATTGTTGAAGTAAAAACATCCGCATATAATTGCCAGGATTGCGGATACAGCACAAAAGACAAGAGTAATATTAGGAGACACAAAAACACAGTCCATAAGAAAAAGGGTCCGGCTACAAATTCGGTCTAGAAATATGTACTTTTTCTTCGTTGTTCTTTATTGTAATTGTCCTGCCTTGTTGTCTGCATGCCTCTGGTATTATTTTGAAATTTATTGTCGTTGATTTAACAGTGTCTATTCTTATCAGTTATATTTCACAATTTGGATGATTTTCTGTGAGGTGTCTTATATGCTTATCTCAAAAGTATCGAACCTCTGTGGGAAGTGAAAACACTTAAACCACACTATTCCTGCAATTTTTTTTTTCTAAAATATAGAAATTATTTTATTTCAGTGAAGCTGTATACCTTCAATTTGTTGTTTTAGCTATACCCCGTACACACGTGAACTATCCCCCGTACATAACGTCAATAATGAAAATTGATTTTTTAAAACAAATTGGCAAAATTCATTAACAAATATTATTAAAATGTCATGGCTCGTTGTATTTTTTAACTTTTTATATATGTATAAAAAAATGAAACTATCCTAAAAATACATGTTATGTAAACTAAACAGTCATTATCTTCCGAACATCGTGAGACCACGCAGCTAATTATTCCTAAAAGACACATCATTATTATCTTATTTTTAATTTTGAGACATGCACTATAAATACATAATATATAGTATCAACTTAAAAACGTGTGAGATACTAAAATACTTACTGTCGCTATAGATTACTATGCTTAATTTGGCTCGCTTCGAGGGGTCGCTATATCCGGTGTCGTTCCTACACAGTGATAATGTTACAAAAAATAATTCCGTAGAAATCTGACCCGGTTTTCGGGTCATTTTTCAACGGTTATGGCTCAGTTTTCTACGGAGGCCCGGGTAAGATTTCTACGTGAAATTTGGACCCCGGGTAGGTTTTCTACGCGGGTTACTTTTTATGTACACCGTCACCGAACTCCGATTTCGGTCTTTCCCTAACAAAATTTGCTATACCAAACCCGAACGCGTAAAGTAGAAGGCTTCTGATTGGTTGTTTTGTCATTACTTTCGATATTCCCGGCAGTGTACCCTAGTAATAACCAAAGGGGTGCTAGAGAATTTCAAATCGAAAAGAACGTCATAAAAATGGCGGACGTGTAGATTGAAGCGATGAATATGATGGGAAACATTTATTCTCCAGCGTCACCTACGATGATAATAAAGAGTTTGAAGGGTTTGACATGGTTCATGTGGAAATACTTCGGTGTAACATAATATGTTACTTTCCAATGAACGGCTTTGTGCCCTACGAAAACAGGAAAATATCGGCGACTTGAAACCTGTAGCAAATCACATGCAATTCTTGATGAAACAACTGACCTTTTTACCAGATAATCTCCATGTAAATGTACAGTGTCTTATGTCATAAATGAAGTTTATAATCTCTGTTATCATTTGCCAATCACATTTGCTGACAAAAATAATCTTAAAATGATCTTTCTGGTGCTAAAATCTGATTTACCCTAGGCCTTAAATTAAACAGGACTAAAAATCAGTTTTAAATGACTTAATTGACCTGTCACATGTTTCATTTAATAATATGCCACAAAAGTCCATACCTGAAAAATTGAAGAGAAAAAAACCCGAGAAAAATAAAATAAAATCATTTTCCTACCTACCTACCCTATTTTTTCTGGCCGGTAGCAGGAAACAAGACTATATTTTTAATGAGCCTGATGTAACGTCATACTTCTTAGTTTCGTTATCAGTTGTCTTTGTTCCAAATTTAGTAACGACAAATATGATTCTTCTCAATAGCTATATTCACTTTACTTCATAGATAAGTATATTATCGTTGTTGATGTTATAAATACTTTATGAAAAAAAAATATTTGAAATTTCCTATGCATTGAGGTTTTTATCAGATCTTGTAATCGAACTTCAATTTTAGCATGACAAGAGTCATGCTTAAAATTGTGTGTTATGTTATGGCATATTTAGTTTGATCAATATATTATGTAAATAATGTATATATATATCATTATCGTACATACATTTGTTTACGTGTGTTTTGTTTTAAACATATTTTATTGTAATTTACATCCGATAGGAGTTGGACACAAGTTTAACAACTCATTTAAGCCCTTTCATGACGATCAATAATCTACCATGAACGTGCGACTTGTAACGTCAGATATGCTGATTAATATAAGTTTGTCATTGGCTGAAAGCTCAAGACGTGAGTTACCAAGCAACTGAAGTGCACTGCCTATATAAAGTAAAAGAGTATAATTTTACATCAGTACTGTATTTTGATTCTTTGAACACTTGCTGCAACTGAATTGGGCTAAATCTGTCAAGTTGTGTGGTAACACGTATGAACGGATGATACACGGTGAACGTGATGAAGCATATTAACTTTTCCAATAGCAGTGGCTTAACATTGAATAACGCATCATGGCAGTTGAGTATGTTTATAACATCAAGTTGTGTCATATCTTTAATAGTAATTTCGTTAAATGTATACTTTGCATTGATTACGCTTAAAAGAAGAACGGTCAGGAGCAAATTTGTTATCTATTTGCTGCCGTTAAATATAGCTGATTTGGCATACGGTTTTGCTGCTGTTTGGCGCTGTTTGGTCGAGTTGATCGGCAACCAACTTTACGTATCATGTTTCCTTCAAATTTTTCTCGGGTTCAACTCTGTAGCTACCTCATTGGCCATGCTATTGCTCATTTCTGTTGTCCAGTACATTTCTATTGCCTATCCAACCACGTATAAGAGGAAAATGGGGATCAAGTTCGCCGTGATTTCGTCCTGTGTAGTTCCGGTAACTATCATTATATTCAACAGCTCAGTGTTTGGACTTCTGTACGACAACAAAGTATCAATCGAAGTTTGTATTGATATTAAGCTATTCAGGTCAAATTATGAAGTGCTTGGAATACCAAATATAGTTTTCTTGGCGGTCACCATGATTGGTATAATGGCGAGCAACGGGATGTGTATTCTCACTTTGCGCAAAAGGGCAAGACTCGTAGGTGTACCTCCTACTAATGCTAAAATCCCCATGCCTAATGCAGGCGTTCAAGATGAGGAGGCATTCTCTAATCAAATAAGCTACGTTGACCAGAAGACATTGAACATTAAAGACAGCTCGGTACGTAAATTAAGTAATGCATCCCCCGTCGAAGACATACAAGTCGCGCATGTGCAAATACAATTGTGTACGGATGCATGTACAAACAGCAACAACATTAATGATGCCTCGCTGTACAAAACAGGAAGAAACAGTACAGAATGTACAAACAATAATGACGTCACGGCCTCAGAAGCGAAAAAAGTGACATGTAGGACTGCAAATCCCGGCACTGATATTGGTCAACAGTTAGTGTCATCAGAAGAAAATACAATAAATAAAGGGGTGCTTACGAAACGGTCAGTGAAGCATTCCACAACAAGGAAAAGCAAACTTGCTTACTGGCGGCCCTTTGTAACACTCACTCTGATGAACGTGGTGGCTATGTTGTGCGTGTCCCCTTATATTTTCAAGGTCACCTGCGTTCTCCTGAACCATTCCGTTCCAGACTTTTTGAACCTGCTCAGTGACCTCGCTATCTCGACAAACTCCGCCATCAACCCGATCATATTTATGTACCGTATACCCCACTATAGGGAACACGTCGTACAGAACTTAAAATACATTCGATCACGCTCCCAATGTGTCATGCCATAGCGTTCAGTGGCTTACATGTTACAATGTCGGAGAACTATTGTTATGATGACGTCATACTTCTATTGCCTTAGAATGTCGCTATATTTCAGTTAAATAAATAAATTTAAGAATAAGTTTTGTGTGTTTCCTTTTTTTGATTTTACATGGTTCAACTCATGGAACATTTTCTGATATATTATTGTGAAGTCGCCCTATGCTGGCTAAAACATAAAAATGATATACCATTTTGATCAATTTATGGAAAAACGAAGTAACTTTGAACATTAATCATTTACTTATTATAATCTTTATTTTTGGAGTTTTTCTAAACTTTGATTTTTTTATTATGTTGAAACTGAAACCAGAGAGCCGAGGAAAACTGACTCTCCTGTTGAAATTTGACCACAATAAGTCAATTTTCATCGTGAAGTCCGTAGAAAATTGACCGTTGAGAACGAATCCTTTTAAGATTTTTTCGTAACATTAGCTACCTTGTCCGATTTTAAGGACCTCAGTAATCTCATGCCGTACGTTGGCGTCCATCGTCCGACCAAATCAGGTCACCGTGACCTACTTCCGATGTTTTATCTACAATAATAGATCTAGAAATTATCAGTGGGTTCAGAAAATAAGTCATTGTGATCTACTTTTGAAAAAAATGACTTACATTATTAAAAGAAGAAAGGTGAAAATATGCAGATTTGAGGTCTTACTTTTTACCTTCATCAAATAGAAATATACGGATGAATATGTTTAAACGCTGATGATAACATTACGGTAGGAGACACGACACTATTCTCACTGAAAAAATAATATAAGTATTGTATGACTTTACTTCTATAATATTATATTAACCGTAAGGTATACATATAACAATAATTTTACACCAGTTTGTTGTCTGATTGTTACAAAGGAATTCCTCTGAAGGAAAGGTATCTATTAATTTTAAATTCATATCTGCATCGGATATATAGTTCTAACGATAAATATTCTTAAAACACACGTATATATGTATTAAAATATTATTAACACAAAATGCTTAACTGCCACCAACATATAAACCTATATGTAACGGTCGATGAATGTGGCCTAAACCACAGGGACCTAAGAATTTGTTACGGCTATATTTGGACCTAAACTATGGTGTTCAGAGTGATTTTACAGGTTTTAGGGGTTTAGATCGACTTTCGGTAAAAATGTAACCCCCAATTATCATCATTGGGATGGTATTTTTACCGAAAATTTATCTTAACCCCCCAAATGTGTGAAATCACTCTAAACACATTAGTTTAGGTCCAAATATAGCCGTAACAAGTTATCAGGTCCCTGTGGTCTAAACTTTGGTTAAACCACAGACATAGATCAGCTAATCTAATTCCGTGGTTACACTGAAAACCATCAAGCAAAGAAAAAGGTAAGACAAACATGAGTCCCATGTTTCGTAATGCTGCATTCACTGCAAATATCAATCAACTACGCACAGTCAGTGGCGTAGCCAGAGTTTCCTCTGGCCCTAACACCGGACTTAAACATTTTGACATACAGATGTCTGGTGTGGGGCCAGAGCGCAATTCTATATGAAAACGTGTGATTCTCCGACACCGTTTGGTATCGGAGAGTTATGAGGTGCTGTCAACAAAATTTACGGCGACACAACACATACCTCACATATATCGATAAATAGATTATTAATTGATCCCAATTTGCTCTTATTATCACCAACAGCTGCTAAATTTCGTCTCCCATAGTTGGAAAAGAATCTACTATACCCTAGAATCAATCCCCGTGTTCTTGGAAATCCTTTTAGTCTGATTATTAACAAGTAAAACACGAATGTGTATATAAATAATATTAAATTTAGAACTTTACTTCATCGTTGTTTGTATAAACCTTCGAGACTTATCAATGTGTATAGACATAACATAGCAACACTATTTGTTTTTATTTCTTTCATTTTTTTATGATTGACATGGACAATCCATATTAATCATAAATAAAAGAAATTAATAAAAATATTCGATTAAAACAAATCTTCTTGAAAATTCAGTGTGTCCTTGAGCATACAAACATGCATGAATGGTACGCCACTGACAGTATGAGTCATGTTAATTCCTTAATTATATACCAGCAGGAAAAAGAAATTGTGCATAAGTAAAAAAAAAATATAATTACATAATAATAATAACAATAAAATTATGTTATGAAAGTGTCACATATTAATTCACAGTAAAACAAATACAATATAAAAACCATTAACATGAATAAATATCCGGCCAAATGCTGAGACGTACGAGACACTATTAAAACACATATCATTTCATCGTAAACAAATCACTTAAAATACCCCCAAAAAGACATTACTTTTGTGTTCCATCTGTAAAACATTACCAAGGAAAAACTTTTAGTATTTCAGGATGATGGACATGTGGTTTCATAAAAGTTAAATATCTGTAACCTGTGCAAGACATCCTATAATGAGAACATCTCCAAGTATCCCATTACTATTAAAATTTAAAATTAATATTAATAATAATAGAAAGAGAACAAATGCTTTTAAATTACATGATTATCAAGTTAAATAGTAGTTTCTAATGATGCACTATAGATGCTATTCACCTAGTTAAAATCACTGTACTGTATGAAATTGATGATATCACTGCACTATGTTTGCTTTGCGCCTATTATATTGTTTCAATAAACAAGTAGAAAGCTGAGTCTGGATGCTATTACAGTTCATTATGGTGATTAATTTATGTTCCTCGTCCAACATTGCGAAGTCTGGCATTTTCCCCATGGCCATGGAAAAAATTCAAACCTAATATTATCATATTATGTATATTTCACGAGGAAGTGTCTTTCATCATCCATTTCCTGGATATCACAATGAAATATCAATTACCTGTACAAGACAACCTATAATGAGAACATCTCCAAGTATCCCATTACTATTAAAATTTAAAATTAATATTAATAATAAAAGAAAGAGAACAAATGCTTTTAAATTACATGATTATCAAGTTAAATAGTAGTTTCTAATGATGCACTATAGATGCTATTCACCTAGTTGAAATCACTGTACTGTATGAAATTGATGATATCACTGCACTATGTTTGCTTTGCGCCTATTATATTGTTTCAATAAACAAGTAGAAAGCTGAGTCTGGATGCTATTACAGTTCATTATGGTGATTAATTTATGTTCCTCGTCCAACATTGCGAAGTCTGGCATTTTCCCCATGGCCATGGAGAAAATTCAAACCTAATATTATCATATTATGTATATTTCACGAGGAAGTGCCTTTCATCATCCATTTCCTGGATATCACAATGAAATATCAATTACCTGTACAAGACATCCTATAATGAGAACATCTCCAAGTGTCCCATGACGATTAACATTGATAAATGATATTAATAATAATAGAAAGAAAACAAATACTTTTAAATTACATGATTATCAAGTTAATTAGCAGTTTCTAATGATGCACTATAGATATGATTAATTAGATGAAATCACTGTCCTGCATGAAATAGATAATATCACTGCACTATATTTGCTTTGCGTCTATTATATTGTTTCAATAAACAAGTAGAAAGCTGAGTCTGGATGCTATTACAATTCATTATGGCGATGAACTTCTGTTCCTCGTCCAACATTGCGAAGTCTGGCATTTTTTTCTGTGGCCACGGAAAAGAGTTCAAACCTAGTATCATTATATTGTGGACATTTCATCTTCTATTTCCTGACAATCACATAGTTTACACATGTCTTTCCACTAATGGTAAAGGCGGTCTGGAGTACCTACCGGTCTCGATTGCCAGGGGTAAGTTTCCGCTGCGAAATGATGTAACTATACGCCTATGTGATCTTTGCAAATTTGACAAACATATGGTTCAGGAAAGTTTTTATAATATCTAAATGTCCTTAGTTTATTACCATTCGTCCTATTTCTCGTGTCATTATATAGTTGATTCATCCATTCCTCCGCATCTAGGTTTTTACATATTGTATAAAAAAACAAGAACTTCAAAACGTACACTGACAATTTGTTTTAGATTTGTAAAAAAAGTTTTCCTTTCAGAGCATTCAAAAATGCTAAAAGAATGCTCATTTAATCGCGAGGGTACAGCAAAACACGAAGTGATCGCCGGTCTGTCATTTTCTGTTCAGCTTACCTAGACCGAAACGTCTGTACATGGGTATTGATCCGATGCACACCTAGGCGACAACACCTGCCTGAATCTTCATTCAGTCTAGGCATAGCTTATTAATTAACCAAACACGTTTAACAGGAATACATTTGTTTTTCTGTTTGTTATTGATGTAACAGAGACGTATATATTGTAATATATACGTCTCTGGGTGTAACGATTTACACAATAGTATATACAGTCGCCACAAATTGTCAAACTTACTTGTTAGCAGCGAAAAAAAAGCAAATTCGGCCCAAGCTCAGAGACAAAATACGTGCTCAAGACGTATTCACTCGGGAAGGTTCATCTTCATCTTCAAACCTTCCTCCGTCAATATTGGTCTTGTGTTGTAGTGCGTTATGTACAGTGGTTTTGTTTTCTTTATAATTTGCTATAGGATAAAAACAGGTTAAAAGCAGTCAGTTTGAGTTGTGTTGAAGATTTTGTATTTGTTCGATTATGCTGTTTATGTGGTGCATGTCCTGATCATGAATTCTGCTAATGTTCCTGATTAGATGATTGTTTTGGGTAGGAGGTTCCAATGCGTTATGGTGTATGCGTCTTTGGATGTGTAGAATATGTCTGTAGCGGAGGTCGTGTCCTTGATGTGTTCTGGTGTCTGCGGGGATAAGATTGGAAGTGCGTGTTGTTACTTGTTGGTGTATTATTTAATTTTGTAGAGAAGAATAATTCGTGTTCATGTTCTGCGTGTGTGTAGTGTTGGCCATTGTAAGGATGCACCGAGCAAGAAGAATTCCTAGAAATTCCCACCAGGTCCAATACCAACAGCAATACTCGAAAACACTAATTACTAGACAACAATCATTTTTTCCTCGTGCCATACTAGACTGGAACAAATTACCATCTGACATCGTTAATGCACCCACTTTCAACTCTTTCAAAACATCTCTTTCCAGGCACACCTATACAATTTGAAGATGCAGAGTAATTAGTTACTTCAACAGACTTTACATAATAATTTACCACTTCTCTTCTTTTCCCCCTTTTCCGAACAAGCTTCGTCGGTTGGGGCTGCCCAATCACTGGCTTGCTCGGACTCTCCTCGAACTAATTTTGTCCTTCTCTTAACTTAAACTAAGTGAATAAATATTAATTATTATGTAATATATATATAGTCTGTCATTTGTGCTGCATAAACCCAACTTCGTGACAAAATCTTCAATTAGTTGAAGGTGGTCACTATATGGTAGAACTAGAACTAGGCTGCTCTTAGTTGTAATGTTTTCTATTTGATTTATGGTGTTTTTTGAGGTTTACAAGGAGTGTCAGATCCTTGTTGAAAAAGACCTTGGTAACTTTTTATTTTTTATTTTTACGTACACATAGTTTCTTTTAAAGTTAGTTTACAGGAGCTTGTTACCCTGTATCAGCTGTCAAGATCACTGCGGTCGGAGTCAGAATCTTTGTTGTGTCCCAAAATCTCGTACTGTGACCTACGGAAACAAATGCTTTGGGAGGGTTTCGGCTACGTTGTGGAATAGCTTACCATCTGCTATTAGGAAGTCAAATACCCCGGCCAAGTTCAAGAGGGACATAAAATCTCACCGCTTCACCTCTGCATTTTAGAATCATTGCAAAGACGTCATGTACATACCACCCTTTTATTTGTTCAATTATGTGCACATTGCTTGTTAAATGTATGAAAGTGATTGCAAGCCTTTGTTGTTTGTTTTCACAATTATAACCATTACTATTATCCATATGTTGTAAAGCGCCTTAGAGTAATTTTACAAATTATATAGGGCGCTATATAAATGTTGTATATTATTATTATTATTGAAAGAAAAACACAGGTAACAATATAATTTTCTTTTTAATTATTTTATCAAAATGTATGCATCGCTCCATTGTCAATGTATCACAGACCTCATATTTATTAACTGATTTAGCAATAAAAAATTGACACATTATATGAAAAAGTAATTTGTTAAACTCCATTTGCATCAATGGCTGGACATAACATCAATATGTATTGCATCTTAGTTTGGAAAAATATCTACATTTCATATCACTGATTAAATGTTTACAAAAGATCATTTTTAAAACAACGGCATAAAATCACGAAATGTAAATCATATTAGTGTACTAGTAAAAAGGCCCAGTTGTTCAAAAGGTGATTAGCTTATTATGATTAATCACTGTTTAATAACATTTTTCGGCCACTAATAATTTGGTCAATATGCAAGGTAGAAACTTGTAATATTGCATTTAATTTAATTTTAACAAACTATTGGATATTTGAGTTTTTTTCTCTCAATCAATCGTTGTATTTTAAAGGCACAACACAAATTGCGCTGATCACCGATTCAGTTAATCACCTTAAGCTTTCGGACAACTGGGTCCAGATAAATATTTTGCTACTACAACAGAGAGAGGATCAAAGTCTTACTTGTTCCTATACTTTGATATCATTGACCCACAGTGTCACTTATGATACGAAAATAACATTACAAATATTAAATGGCTGTACAACATGTTTGACTAAAACAATAATAACTGTAATTACAATTTTGTAGTGGATGGAAATTAAATAATGGGGCTATTTAATATAAGGCACATGGCTTAAATTGGTTAAAAAATTGATTGTACTATCGCTCAAATCTCCAAAATATACGGCGGTAAATGGGATTTCAGCTCGACATTTAAAAAAGGAATGCCATTTATCTGATTAATTCACGTTCTTTTAATTTTCAATTCGATGTCAACGTGAGGAATAACTGTATTCGGAGACGGACTTTGGGAAGTCAATTAAGTGATCTCTAATTGCAGGTGGTCTCTTGATAATGTCTATTCAACATAAAAATAATAACAATGGAGAGTTTTAAAAGCAATTTCTAATGCAGGTTGTGTCTAGTTATATAAGTGGTATCTCGTGCCATTTGACTACATTAATCAAGATTCTCAAGTAAATGGGATTTCAGATCGACATTAAATAAAATATGTTTGTCAAGAGCGTGGTAGATTTCGATCAGCCATCATGATCACTGTGGTCGGAAATGGAATCATTGGTAAGGGTTCCACAACCTGTGGAAACCGAAGCAATGGAATCTTTGTGGATTAGTTTATATTGCCATTTGCTCCCATAAAGTCCAAACCCTCAAACATTCAAATAATTTTCAAAACTTACCCTACCTGTTTACAAATACTTATTATGTGAAGCGAGACCTAACATTCACTTGGCAAGTTGTCAGTCTGATATGGAAATGTATCTTTAGCACATACATATATATATATATGTAGTACTGTTTCTAAAATAATTATACATCACATTGACATATTTACACAAATATAAATTCAAAACTGATACAACATGTCCTAAATGAAATAATAAATATTTAAAGACTGATATTTAGAAAACACAGTAAATGTCAAAATAATTTAAAGCTCATACAAATCACTCGTCCTGTGTCTGCCTTACAATAAATGCATTTAACAACTGGGCAGACAAAGCGTTTCATGTTGCAAAATATTTCTAGTGGTTATATACATGTAGAGACAGTGTTTTAGACGTGCACAGTGCTTGTGTAAAATTAACCAATATAGATTAGGATACGCATTGAAAACTAGGGTAGGTAATTATATATAAATAAGTACAACGAAAAACATAGTTATTATTTTACCTGAACATTATTAATTTGTCTCCTTCAATCAACCTGAATTAAAAATACTTTAAGTGTGTGTGCTTGTAAATCAATAATGCAAAAACACTATCAATCATTAGCAAAAGATTGCCTTAAAATATACACCATCTTGTTGTAAATCCTATAATAAAACAAGCTCATAAACTATCTTGTAAACTTTTCTTAGTTTCAATTAAGGGGAGTGGGCATCCTCGATATCCAGGAGTTACGCTCACTTTCGCTCTCTGCACCCCTGGAATATGGCATGGCAAAATTGAAGGCTCATTGTGCGCCACCTTGTGGACGAGACGAGAAGACTAGTTTGATCCTTTGATGTACATCAAAAGAATCTCGCAGCCATGTAACAGTAAAAATTGACAGGCTTTGAAGTTGGGCGTCTCTCCTTTGTAATCTTCAAATGAGATGTATCAGCCTAGCGATTGGTTTTTACCCGAGACCAATCAAACAGCTATCTTGGTGCCTTCAATTTTGCCATGACATATATATATTCCAGGGGTGTAGAGAGCGAAAGTGAGCATATATGTAACCCCTGGATATCGAGGATGGGGAGTGGGTGATCCAACTTCTGTGCGAAGAGGTCAGTGAAGCTCTGTTTTACCCATCAGACGGATTCCACAAAGAATACACAAGTCCTGGCTGTAGCAGTAGAGTTATCAATAGGTAAAGATGACCATGACAACGTCGAGCTGGCTACCCAGCAAGGCATTAATTGTCATGGTCATCTTTACCTATTGATTAGACACGTGCACGGTGGCCAAATGGTTAAGGCAACTCTGAAATTCTGCCCTCCATAACTGGGTCACAGGTTTGAGACCAACCCTGCGGGCAGTCGCCAGCTAGGTCGGTGGGTATTCTCCAGGAACTCTGGCTTTCTTCCACCACCAAAAAAACCTGGCACAACCTTAAATGACCATATCTGTTAATATGACGTAAAACACAAACAAACCAAACAAAATCCACAGCAAAGCGTTCACTTTCCACTTTGATAAAAAAACTTGCTATATACAAAAATGCTGTCATATGTTGTAGATCTCTTGGTCGACTGCTAAACTAAAGATATCCAACTTTTATCCAAGATCCTTTTGAAAATTCCTTACAGTTTAATAGTAAATACATTGCAAGCACAGAATGAATTCAACAAAATATATACTGGTAACATCAGATAAAAATATATAAGTAACACAAGATTGTTCAAGTAACACAAAGAAACCCAGTAACACAGGATATATACACTTATAGTGCTTCTAGATATAATAGTAACAAAAATTATAGTATACAAGTAACGCAATAACACATTCTAGTAAGATATTTCTAGTAACACATATATACTTCTTAGCAACAAAGGATATAACAAAGTCTGGATAATTTAACAATAAATATATAAACAAAACATTAACATCAATATTTATAGAACAAAATATTATAATTTCAAGCTAAAATTTGATGTAGTGGCATTCAAGATGGCATTTAAAAGACAAACAAGACAATAATTAAGTTTTGGTGAAATTGGTTCAGAAGAATTACAGTTTAACCCTTACACCACTGTAGACCATAATGGACTCATCCAGATCAACGCACGGTAGAGTCTACTAAAGTAACGTAGGGGTGAAAGGGTTAAGGAAAAGGGTACCAACAAGTTAAACTATATACAACAGTATTCCCATTGTCGCTATTGTGGAATACTTCTTTTTAAGTCCTTTTCAAAATAATATTTGATAAAAATCACATGTCGTCATGAATTTTACAGAACTGCATTTAATTTGAAATTGGAATGTTTGAACATTGCGATACTTTTTAAAGTGTGTATCACACATTGATAAATCACAAACGGACACATGTCGTTACTTAAGAAAACATGAAAGACCAAGTAAAAGGCCCATTCTTGCCTTGGTTCAGATTTCCTTACACATATGGACTCCCATCAATAAGTCCTATATAACATCTCCTACACATATGGTATAGGTAGCTAGTTACATTATACTCTTCATTCTTAACAAGATGGCTGCGGACAAGTTTACATTTCTACAGGTAAAGACTCCATTATATTTAACCAATGAATTCCTCACTAACAATTAGCTTAAGTTTACAGGCAATACATCAAAATGAGTGACCCATTTATGGGCCACAAAGCATATGAAAAAACTTGATATGGGAAGTAACTCTAAACCAGAAAAGCTCCTTTTAGTTGCTTTATCTTCCATACAGAAGGGAGATTACTCAAAGTAAAACAATTCTGAGTGGAACTCTTCTGTGCGATTCTAACAGATGTAGTGGTACCCTTTACCTTTAAGTGTAAAATGGTTCCGTTGCCTGAGGCAGACAAAAGTGGAGAGTTATAGCTCACCTGTATTATATTCTAGTTTTTTTCTGTTATAATCAGGTCTGCATGTCATAAGTTAAGAAGATTAATCGGACCATTCATTTGAATAAACTCTTAATTCCTTGCATACATACTAAACTATCATAACTCTACAGGACTCATGGTTCTAAAGAATCGGTTTTGAAATTTTTAACACATGACCACCGCAATCTTCAAAGCAGGTATAAAATTCATTCATTTCAACAAATTAACAGCCCTTCTCCAAAGCATACGATGTACGCAAAAATGATCTGATTTAAAAAAAAAATATCTTTGTATAAAAGTCTGATTATTGCAATATATACATATAAATGTAGAAATTTACAAAAATTATGTAAAAGTAATTAAAAAAAGTAACAATCATATTTGATTTCATTACCTTTATTAAAAGCTTTATCTAATACTCTAATATTTAATAGGTATCAATTATTTAAAATAAAACAATTACACACCAACAGATGTATAAATTTTGGCCCATTTTTGCATAGTTCATGATGATAAAATACATAAAAACCTGTTGATAATGACTAACAACAGAAAAAAACATAATAGCCTCCATAAACAGGTTAATTTCATTGATAAAATTGAGGAATTGTAGAAGTTCAATTTATACATGATAAATTTATTATAGGTGGTCTCTAAGGTTGCATTGGTTGCCTCTATTATAACGGCACAATGACTTACAAGTGTATATCTGAAATTTTCATTAATGTAGATTACAGAATAAATTCATGCCATTAATTTGACAATTCTTCTCAATTGATATCCCATTAAAATAAGGCAATATATATATTCATGGCAAATAAAGTTATAAATGCAACATTAACCTTCAACCTTTAATGCCCAATTAAGCATAAAAGGTTACCATTTCCATTAAAATTATGAAAGACCTAAAGTGATATCCATTAAAAACTTAAACTTTGGCTTGAAAATTTAAAAAATATAATGACCATTAATTTTCTGACAGCAAATATCATCTATTCACTTATTCTCAATTAATGGTAATTAAACAATTAATGACAATAATGGAATGGATTAAAAGGTCTCTTGGTTTTTAATGGAAAAATTATGAAAATATATAGAAGTGTATCGAAAAATACATTTTTATATATCACGCCTAGGTAATTATACACCACACATTCTTTTTTAAAATACTCTAACAAGCATACAAAAAATTGGTACTGATCACACCCAAACTTCATAAAACAAACAAGTTTAGATAACAAACACCAACTATCACACAGAAAACTGGTTTTAATACACTTCAAAATTATCACACATCTCTCACTTCATTTAAATTTACCTTGCAGACAATTTTGCTAAAACAAGAATTCCTTGGGAGTGGATGCGTCGCCTGTTCAGCTCTTTTAGCAAGAAAAGTGTTTTGGCTTGAGTTATCGCGGAAACAGATATGCCAAAACGTGGAAAGTTGGAATTCGACAAAACTTGAAAGGAATTGGTTAAAAATTTTAATGGTTCTTTTATTTACTACACAATGCCCTTATTTGGCAATAAAAGGAGCATAACTCCACAAAAAATGTACGTAAACTTCTGAAATGCAAAATTATCCGAGCTATATTGTTATGCAATATGTGTACCAAGTTTGAGTTCAATCAACCCAAGGAAACTCAAGTTATCCCACAGAAACCTTGTTTCAGATGACACAACCGCCGCCGCCTCCAAAGTAATACCTATATGACACAAATTCCCAAAAGACCATGATAATGCTGCATATATGAGATCATGTGTCAGAAAAGGGTAGCACTTGACAATATTCAAGAAAGAAGCGTCCTGAACTTTGACCTGATATCCCAACTATTCCAGTAGAAAGCGTCCCGATTCTGATCTGGTATCTGTTGGACTCCAGATGGCGATCTTACCATCAGAGCTCCCTGCACCACTGATGATATATCTCTCCTCTGCACAACAGAGAGCTCGCACGGCATCACAGTGGGCCTTGAGGTGTTTGTTAGTCTTGCGTGTCTCGATGTCCACCACATATATGATCCCTGACTTGGTCCCCACCCACATCTGAAACATGCAATGTACCACAACAAAATAACAAGAGGCCCAATGGGATTGCATCACTCACCTGGTATTAATCTCACACTTGTAATCTTAAAAGTGGACTAAAATACAGCTACAGGCAGAATATCAGTATTTGATTCATAAGAACCAATTAAAAGATTTAAACATATGACGCCTGGGACCTTGAATGTCGAACAAGGACATTAGGTTGAAAGTGGGTAAAAGTCATTCATTTTAACAAACTTGTTAGTCCTTCATCCCAGCATTCTACAAGCCTAATATCAGTACCCTGGGCCTTTTGGTTATTGAGAAGTGGTTTGAACATTTTACAACATTTGACCCCATTTGACCTTGAAAGTGGGTCAAGGTCATTTATTTGAACAAACTTGGTAGCCCTTTATCCCAGCATGCTACAGGCCCAATATCAGTACCCTGGGCCTTTTGGTTATTGAGAAGTGGTTTGAGGATTTTAGAACATTTGACCCCATGTGACCTTGAAAGTGGGTCAAGGTCATTAATTTGAACAAACTTGGTAGCCCTTCATCCCAGCATTCTACAGGCCCACTATCAGTACCCTGGGCCTTTTGGTGATTAAGAAGTCGTTTAAAGATTTTTAACATATTTGACCCATGTGACTTTCAAAGTGGGTCAAGGTCAGTTATTTGAACAAGCTTGGTAGCCCTTCATCCCAGCTTGCTACAGGCCCAATATCAGTACCCTGGGCCTTTTGGTTATTAAGAAGTCGTTTAAAGATTTTTAACATATTTGACCCATGTGACTTTGAAAGTGGGTCAAGGTCAGTTATTTGAACAAACTTGGTAGCCCTTCATCCCAGCATGCTACAGGCCCAATATCAGTACCCTGGGTCTTTTGGTTATTAAGAAGTTGTTTGAAGACTTTAAGACATTTGACCCTGTGACCTTGAAAGTCGGTCAAGGTCATTCATTTGAACAGACTTGATAGCCCTTCATCCCAGCATGCTACTGGCCAAATATCATCAGCCTGGGCCTCCTGGTTATTCAGAAGAAATTGGATTAAGTAAAATATTGATGCCGGACGCCGCACCACGGCATAAGCTCACTTGGCCCTTTGGGCCAGGTGAGCTAAAAAGTGGACCTAAAGGCCAGTTCTAATTTATACCATTTTTAAAACATCAAACTTTCACTACACCTGTATCATTGTATACAATGGGAATGTATTTGCAACACTTTTTGAAGTGTAAATCACAAACGGACACTGATACTAAAATATTATTTACACGACAAATAACAAACAATGTAGGATAAATTCTCAGAATTTATTAACAAGTCTGCAGATAAGGGGTGCCTATCACCTGTAGCAGTACCTCCCTTGGACCTGCTGGAGAATAGCCGATAAGCTATTGACCCCGTAGTGCTGGAAGAGCAGAGTGCTGAAAAGCTGTGGCCAACAACCCGGTTCGAACATGGACTTGGACTGTGACTGACCCGAAGCTCATGGAAAACCATAGCCTGGTCGCTTAAAGGTCCGGAAGTCGGCTAGAGTTGGGAGTTACATCACTTAGGCCTGGAGTTCAACTTAATGTCTTACCCTGGGCCATATAGAGTTGATGTATACAGTCCAGCTAACCCTAGGTTCTGGAGTTGGATTGACCGATTTGGGGTGTATAGCAGCAGACTGGCACCATTAATAATCCATGTTACATGTTATTACATGATGACAGTTTACTGCCATAGGCCCAAA